>NW_027491213.1:0-127760 GCF_021521415.1 Bidens hawaiensis
TTTCCTCTTGGAGTCAGAGGTTCGCTGCTCGTTCAAGCGAGCAGTCAACATACCCGCACGAACCGTATCCCTTGTAAGGGTGATGGCTCGCGCAACCGCCTCGTCAAAGGTCGGAGGTGCGGCGGCGTTGAGCGGGACCCTAACGACAGGAGGTAACCCAAAGATGTACCTCTCGATTTTCTTTTCTTCTGTGTTTGCCATGTCTGGCACCAGCTGGCAAAGCTCGTTGAAACGATTGGTGTAGGCATCGATATCCGTTCCTACCATGGTGTGGTTCCAGAATTCTTGTTGCAAGCTCTGAATTTCTGCGCGAGAGCAGAACTTTCTCATCATCATTTCTTTCAATTCTTCCCAGGTCTTGTGAAGAGCAACTTCTCGCCCCAAAGTCTTTACTTGGAGCTTCCACCAAGACGAAGCTGCTTCTTGGAACATGCAGGTCGCGTAAAGGACCTTCTGGTTTTCACTACATCCGCTGATGGAGAGAACTGTCTCCATCTTGTCAATCCAATTGTAGAGCCCAATGGCTCCTTCGGTGCCTTTGAACGGCCAAGGCCTACAGGCCATGAATGTTTTATAGGAGCAACCTTTGTCCAAGGCTCCTGATTCGGGTTCTGGGGTCTCGTTCTCTTGGCGACCCTGACTAGATTCGGCCTTGCTGGCCTCATGCGTTGCAATCGCCTGCGCGATTATTTCTGCGAGCTCCTCGGGTGTCATGGTAATTCCCTTGGCTCTGGTTGGAGGCATTCTTTCATAAAAAGAAAATACAACAAACTTAGCGCATGTACTCAGAGCACATAATGTTCTTATCTCTAGACACTGTGACCCGTGTTCCTAAGTGCGTGTGTGATTTTTCTTTTGAAAATATTCTTTGAAAAATATTTCATGCGATTCCCCAAAGGTTATAGTCTAGGTTAAAAACTTCTTTTCCTAGTTCGCTATAACCAGTGCTCTGATACCAATCTGTCACACCCGGCCCTGAGCGGCGGAAACAGCCGGGCGCGCGCGAGTGGGGATTGATACTTAAGCACGGGCCATTGCAAAACATTCAAAGATTTTTATTGCGCATGAGAAGTCTAATACAAATACATTACATTGTTTAAGGATTACATAAAAAACATCCAAGTACAAAAACTGAAGATTTTCTCGCCATATCCCCTTGCGCGGCGGGTAACCGTGCGCATCGAGGGGATAAAACCAAAATCTTCCAAAAAGCTTGTTTTAGATGTTCAGCGTGTGGTGCTCTAAGTGTGACTCCATGCGCTACCTAGTTATCTCCTGAAAGACACGTAAAAACATTTGAATCAGTATAAACTGAGTGAGTTCACAAGTTTTAGTAACTTGATAAATCGTATTGCATCATAATCATTCTGAAACATAATTCTGTTAGCATCATTAAAACACATGCTTGGTAAAACATAGTTCTAACATATTCTGATAAAATCGTTCCGCGGGTTACGCGCGAACATTTCTGGGAACTGTGCTCGTCTGTGTAAGTGGCGCTGCCACTACGAGCTAAAATAACGTAATACCGTCCCGCGGGTTACGCGCGGACACTTCTGGAAAACTGTGCTCGTCTGTGTAAGTGGCGCTGCCACTACGAGCGATTATATGCTGTAATACCGTCCCGCGGGTTACGCGCGGACGTTGTGCCGGAAAACAAGGCGCTCGTCTGCGTAAGAGGAGCGACCTCTACGAGCGGGCTCAAACCCATAGTACTGCCCCATGACCATACTAGGCACTCGTCTATGTAAGAGGTGCGACCCCTACGAGTGGGCGGATCAAACCAGCAGTCCCTACCCTTAGAGTTCCAATGGTAAAGTGATCACTTACTCGAATCTGGTGCACTATCATCGAAAAACCATAGATAACTGTTCGCATTGCTCATCATGAAACATAACTTAAACACGTAATCGTTTGCTTAGCTTGTAAATATACCATGATAAAACATTATTTAAATACGTGTCCCTCGCCCCGAAAGCAGTTTAAAATGGTGAAAACAGTGAAAATAGGGGCTGTGAGACTCACCTGTGGTTCTTGTTAAGGGATTAATCGAGATTCGGGTTTTCTTGGTGTTGGCCTCGGAATCGAAGGTCTAGAATACGATTAAATAACAAATATATATTAAGATCAAGATATAAGGGTTGGAAAGTAGATCTCAAGGTTATAATCTCGGCTTACCTAGTAACAGGATCGGAGCTGGAAACAACGGATGCTTGGGAAAGGATTAGTGCAAGTTTGTAGTTCTTTGAAGTGTGTTTTGGGTGATAATTTAGGCTACAAATTTATAGGCAAACTCAAGGGAACATAATCCCTTGCTTTAGGGAATTGTAATCTTTTGAAATGATGATAAAGTATGGAAATTATTATTATTTATTAAAAAGAGTAGAAAAGTAGATTAAAGATTCTGATTTGATATGGACAGGACATGCAGGGCTGTGGTTGGTGAGAGTGGGTGGCTGGCAGTTGACTTTTACAGTTTGCTTTTTCAGTGCTTTAGACAGTGTACAGTAAAAAGTAGAAGTTTTCTGAAACACGCAACCGCCCTCTTTTGGGCGGGGACAATTTCCTTAAATCTGAACATTTTGACTAAGTGTTGTTCTGCGCGTATAACTTGGTGCGCATAGCTTTCTGCGTGTGGGACATTTCTTTGCTGCGGGTAGGTGCGTAACCTTCTCGCAGTTAGGGACGTTTGAGTTTCATTTGTAGATTCTCCAGGTGGTTTTGGTATTTCAACATAGTGATCAGTCATGTTGAAGTCAATTCCATCCTGGAGCTTCAGACAAACTAGCTCTCAACGTTCCCGCCATGCGGGTAGGTTAGTTCCCTTCCGCACGCGCATAAACGATGTAGGATGCACCCGCCTTAGCATCATGCGGGATGGTCAACCCATAGACAACATATCGTTTAAGTTACATGAAAACATAAGGCCAAAACGTTCACGCATGGCGCATATAACATATGCTCACGCTGGTTCTTAACATGGTGCGCTCGCGCAGGGCGCACATAACACATGCACGCGCTGACTAACATGGCGCGCTCGCGCAGGGCAAACATAAATGTCCGCGCTGATTCTAACATATTCTCGCGCCGGGCGCACATAATGTGCCCGCGCTGATTCTTAACATAGCGCGCTCGCGCAGGGCGCACATAACAAATGCACGCGCTGACTAACATGGCGCGCATAATATTTACAATCACCTAATTATTAGGTTGATTACTTAGTTTAAGGGGTTGGGAATTTACCGGGTGTCACACCAAGAAGCGATAGCTTCTTCACAGAACACCACAAACTCCTCGATTTGTGGTGTGGCATCCCCACACTTGTCTTTTGCTACACTGGTACACTTGAAATAAAACAGTTAAACAATTACAAAAATAAATTAAAAGACAAACATAAAATATAATCCGGGTTGCCTTTCGGTTAGCGTTAAATTTTTGTGAAGGTCTTCAGACCGTTTCCTGAATTGGCGGTTATGGTGGTCTAATGGAACATTTATCTACCAAATTTCCCACATACGCTCAGTAGTTAGGTTTCTTGATTCTTCTGTCATGTTCAACATGTCTACTAAACAAATACCAGCGGGGTGAATGCAAATTTACCTTCAGAATTTCCAACATATGTCTGGTAATCAAGACGCCTAGCCCTCACCCTCTTTCTTATCTTTGAAGCATCAAATGTTAATCGGAGGCGAACCGAGCATTTTCCCACCGAGTTTTCTGTATAAGCTCGGTATTTAACTTGTTGTATCCAGACTTTCTTCCTCATGGTTGAGATATCTGTAGAACCCACATGACCCCACTTCTTACCAATTTACCAACTATTCTTCACCTTATTTTTATTCGAGTTCAAATCATCATCCCCAACTTTATCAATATGAATAATGTGCAATGGAGGATTATCGGGATGATCTGAAACTATCTTAGTCTCTGCTTCTTCTACTCATATCTCTTTATCCGGGTCTAGGCATTCAGCTCTATGCTCCAACAAGTCTGGATCATCTCCTTCAACTTCATCATCAGCAACTGGCTCTTCAATAACCGGAGGAATTGGTGTGGTATTGATCAAGATCCTCCATTTATAGGGCTCGCTTAATTTGGCTACCTCTTCTAAACGTTGACTCATCAGTTCATCTTGTGCATCATTAGACGTTTCTTGAAGATCTAACCTTTGATTTAAAGCCTTATTTTGAGCTTTTTGATCTCTCATCATCCCCTTCAAAAAAATCCATAACGTCTTTCATAGTCTATTCTATGTTACTTGTAGAATCTTCATGATCTTGATGATAATTTCTTTGATATGTACCACCGTGATTATAATATTGAGGGACTTCCTCTTATATTGGTTGAGGATGTTCATTGTAGTAGTAGTCCTCCTCTTGATAACTTACAAAGTTGGCGTCTCAGGCCCATCACTATCATACTCAACACATGACTCATAATAGCCACGATCATCAAGTGGAAGTGGTGAATAATTATGGTACTGCCTGTTGCGACCCTGCTGATTGAAGCTCCTATAATTATTTGACTCGTAGTTCACTGAAGGTGTTTCAAAATATGAATGTGGATGGTATGAGTCATCATCCTCCACGACCTTATATCCTTCATGTGGGTCATAGACCCAACTCCACGTCATCATGAGTTACCTGCACACATAAGACACACAAATACCGAGCGTAAAACTAGAAAAATTAGAATTAAAAATCAAAGTAAACAGAAAATTAAAACTAGCCCTTTGTGTTTTGTTTTCCCGGCAACAACGCCATTTTGATCGATGTAGAAAGGTCATTTAAAAACATTTATAAATTTACCTTTACTTGCAAGGGTAAGTAAGGTGTCGAATTCACAGGCAAATGGTGGAAAGTGCTAATCATGTTTAATGATTTTTAATTAATTATACTAGGATGGACAGACGATGTCAATTGGTTTAGAAATATGATTTGGAAACACACGATTACTTTTAATAAACTATAAACAATTATTAGAAAATTGATTTACTTTAGGTTTAGGTAACGCGATGACCAACTAATGTAACACCCCGACCAAAGGCGGATTATACATCGGGGCGCCACATATTGTTTCATTACTCGTGACACTATTGGTGTCAATATTTATTAATACACATTTTATCGCGCACGCGCAGCGGGGAAAATAAAATACATAAATCAAACATAAATCAATATATTATAAATTATAACATTCAAACAACATTAACTAGTCTTGATACATTTTAATTCTAGGTCCAAAAGTAAAAACGTCCTACGTGTCCACAAGCTCCAAAACAGCTACTGCAAACCTGAACATGTGTTAAAATAAACGTCAAACACTTGCGTGTTGGTGAGAAATCAAGTTTTAGTACAATACATAGATAACAATAAATCTGCGCGCAACATGTGTATGTCTGGTTTTCAACAAGGGTGTAATCTGATCGGGACCAACTCTAAGAGACAAGACTGCCAGTGCTCACAATTGAGCTCACAAACAAGACTAACTGTGCAAGTGTAACAAAAGAGAAAATCATAAACGATAGTTCTCCCGTGTTCATCTAATGGTACCATGAAAACTGCGGAATAGACCGTCAATACGGTTAATGATCCACACATACAAATAAACAGCCAAGTCTACGTCCTCAACACATGGGATACTGCGCGACTAAAGTTCATAAACAGTTTAAGACTCAAGTTTTGTATGAACACATGAACATCCCAAAGCATTTAAAATAAAAAGGGATTAGATACGAGATAACTCACTTGATAAACGATGCGGTGTAAGATAAAGCAAGAACCAACTTTAAACAAGCACAAGTTAACCTATAAATAAGATTATTGTTTTAATGATCTGTTTTAAGTCTAGATAATAAGTTAGCATAATTAATAAGTAAATTATTATATAATATATATATATTACCGGAAAAGCAGGGAAGAACAGGGAGGAAGACGGAGGCAAGAGAGGAGACGGCAGGAGAGAGTAAGTGTTTTGTGTGTGTAGTGTTAGGAAAAATAATATTATTATTTATAGAGAAACCCTAGGAGACATAAATCCAGAAAAAAAAGGGAAAAGATTCCAAGACAAACAGAACAAGACAAAACAAAAGATAACAAAAGATATCAAAAGATATGGCAGCTGCAGGGGGCAAGATAAAGCTGTCAGGGAACAGTAAAAAAAGGCATGGGCGGTTCAGATAAAGGTACTGGTCAAGCATGGCAAAAGCAGATCTCAAAAGATAATGTCAGTCACTTTTTCTACCAACCAATGGGGTTGGTACGCATGCTGCGCCGAAAGTAACTTATTCAGACATTAGATAGGTTAGGTCAACAGCTCAGAGGAAAAGACATTTACAAAAGCAAACGGCTAGAATAAACAGAAGATACAAGGGTTAAGCGCGGGAAGGCTGAGTGCGCGAGCGCGAAGGCTGGCACAACAATCCTTAGCGCACTGCGGGAAGAATCACATCCTTAGCGTGCTGCGTGAAGAACTAGAATTCTAAGCGCATCGCGGGAAGAACATACATTCTTAGCGCATTGCGGGAAGAACATGCATTCTTAGCGCGCTGCGAGAAGAGTTCTCTTCACGCATCGCAGGAACAAGATGTCTTCACGCAGGCTTCCATGTAAGGAGTCTGGCGCGTGGAGCTGCAGACATCCTTAGGCGGGAAGAACCAAAGGATAAGCAAAGAGTTAGAAGAAAAGAGGGAAACAAGGCGTAAGGGCGGGACGGCGACAAGAGGGAAAAGAAGGCGGAAAGAGAGAAGGAAGAGGGAGGGGACGGCGGAAAGAAAGAGAGAGAGAGAGAGAGAGAGGCGGGAAGGAAAATATATATTATTATTATTAAAAGTAAAATATAAGTATAAATAAATATTAAATCATAAAAGAAAGAAATCGGATAAGGGAAACGGGTACCTGGGTCGGGTCGGATCGGGCAGATGTCACAGTCTCCCCTACTTTAAGAAATTTCGTCCCGAAATTTATCTCGAAGTAGGTTGCGCAGAGAACAGGTGCGGGTACTTGATCTTCATTTGATCTTCCCTTTCCCATGTAAACTCGGCTCCGCGCTTGGACTCCCAACGAACTTTCACGATAGGGATACGACTGCGCTTGGTTTGCTTAACCTCGCGATCCATAATCTCGACAGGCTTCTCAACGAAATGCATAGATTCATCAACTTGAACTTCATCAAGTGGGAGGTGAAGGTTCTCGTCAGCTAAACACTTCTTGAGATTGGATACATGGAACGTTGGATGCACATTACTGAGCGCGGGCGGCAGGTCAAGTCTGTAGGCAACTTTTCCCACACGCGCGAGAATCTTGAATGGTCCAACATATCGAGGAGCAAGCTTACCTTTCTTCCTAAAGCGGACAACACCTTTCCAAGGCGACACTTTGAGGAGAACAAGATCACCAACTTGAAATTCGAGAGGCTTTCGCCTACGATCTGCGTAACTCTTCTGTCGGCTTCTGGCAGTCAGCAGATGATCACGGATCTTGGCGATTTTATCGGTTGTCTCTTGAACAAGTTCGGGTCCTGTGATTTGAGTTTCACCCACTTCGCTCCAACAGATCGGGGAGCGGCACTTACGACCGTAAAGTGCTTCAAATGGGGCCATACCAATACTGGAATGATAGCTGTTATTATAAGAGAACTCGATCAAAGGCAGGTGCGAATCCCAATTACCTCCAAAATCAAGAACACAAGATCGTAGCATATCCTCAAGAGTTTGAATAGTTCGCTCAGACTGACCGTCAGTCTGAGGATGATATGCCGTACTCATGTCCAAGCGAGTTCCTAGCGCAGATTGGAGAGATTTCCAAAAGCGAGATATAAAACGGCCATCGCGATCGGATATGATGCTCAAAGGAGTACCATGGCGGCAGACAATTTCCTTGACATAAAGCTGCGCGAGCTGCTCAACACGGTAGTTTTCACGAATGGGCAGGAAGTGAGCAGACTTAGTCAATCGATCCACTATTACCCAAATGCTATCATGCTTGCTTGCTGTCAAAGGTAACTTGGTAATAAAGTCCATCGCTACACATTCCCATTTCCACGTAGGAATTTCTGGTTGTTCGAGCAAACCAGATGGGCGTTGGTGTTCAGCTTTTACTTTAGAACAAGTCAGACATTTAGCTACGAACACAGCAATATCCTTCTTCATACCGGGCCACCAATAAGTTATGCGCAAATCCTTGTACATCTTATCAGCGCCAGGATGAATAGAATACCGAGATTTGTGCGCTTCACTCAGGATATCAGCGCGAAGATTCTCATCAAAGGGAATCCAGATGCGATTAAGATAACAGAGAATTCCACTCAGATTAGGGACAAAGTGCGCTTCCGCGCCACACGCTAACTCGGCGCGAAGGTTACCATTACTGATGGATGCGCGCTGCGCGTCACGAATACGCGATTCAAGGTTGCTTTGAATCGGCGCGAAGTGAAGCTGCGTGCGCGGCAAAATACAGTTAAGCTGGCAGGGTTTTCGGCTGAGCGCATCGGCTACCACATTAGCCTTACCAGGATGATACCGGATCTCACAATCGTAATCGCTGATGAGTTCGTTCCATCGGCGTTGTCTCATGTTAAGTTCCTTTTGATCAAAGATATGCTGAAGGCTTTTATGGTCAGTGTAGAGGATACACTTAGTACCATAAAGGTAGTGTCTCCAGATCTTCAAGGCAAAAACAACTGCACCTAGTTCGAGGTCGTGAGTTGTATAATTCTTTTCATGAACCTTGAGTTGCCTTGATGCGTAAGCGATAACCTTGCCTCGTTGCATAAGAACACAACCGAGACCTTGGTTGGATGCATCGCAATACACGACAAAATCATCATTACCCTCAGGTAGCGCAAGAACAGGAGCTTCACACAACAGACGCTTGAGCGTTAGAAAGGCTTCTTCTTGCTTCGAGCCCCAAATATACGGTTTACCTTTGTGCGTTAGAGCTGTTAAAGGCAAAGCGATCTTCGAGAAGTTCGAAATGAAGCGCCGGTAATAACCAGCTAAGCCCAGAAAGGAACGGATCTCAGAAGGAGAGGATGGCGTAATCCAGTTCTTGATTGCTTCAATCTTGGATGGGTCGACATGAATACCCATCTTGTTTACAACATGACCAAGAAACTGTACTTCATCAGACCAGAATTCACACTTGGAAAGCTTAGCATAGAGCTGCTCGGTTCGAAGCTTCTGCAACACTAACCGAAGATGTTGCTCATGCTCGGCCTTGGTCTTAGAATACACCAGAACATCATCGATAAACACGATCACGAATTTATCCAAGAAAGGCCTACACACCCGATTCATTAGATCCATGAAAACGGCGGGTGCGTTGGTTAGACCGAAGGACATGACCAAGAATTCAAAATGGCCATAACGAGTTCGAAAAGCAGTCTTCGGAACATCTTCATTGCGGATGCGCAACTGGTGATAGCCAGAGCGGAGATCAATCTTCGAGAAACAAGAGGCACCTTGGAGTTGATCAAAGAGGTCGTCAATACGCGGTAAGGGATACCGGTTTTTAATGGTGAGTTTGTTCAACTCGCGGTAATCAATACACATGCGAAACGATCCATCTTTCTTTTTAACGAACAACACCGGAGCACCCCAGGGCGAAGAGCTAGGGCGGATGAATCCTTTAGCGGTCAACTCTTGAAGTTGGCTTGCCAATTCTTGCATCTCAGCGGGTGCAAGACGATAAGGAGATTTAGCCACGGGGGAAGCGCCAGGGACAAGATCAATACGAAACTCGACTTCACGAGCGGGAGGGATACCAGGAAGATCATCAGGAAAAACTTCAGGGAAATCACGCACAACAGGGATATCGCGAAGCTTCTTTCCTTCATCGGGTTTAACCACATGGGCTAGAAATGCAATACACTTCTTCCGCAAGAGTCTTTGGGCTTCGGCGCAAGACATAAGTTTAAGACCACTGGAGGGTTTTTCGCCGTAGATGTGAAGGTCACCATTTTCTCGAGGAATGCGAATCAACTTCTTGGCGCAAATAACTTCGGCGCGATTATGCGAGAGCCAGTCCATACCAATAATAACATCAAAGCTTCCAAGAGGCATAGGGATGAGGTCGATCAGAAAATCGTTTTCGTTAAGATTAAGCGTACAATCTTTAATCACCGAGTTAATTAAAACAGTTTCACCGTTAGCCAATTCAACTGAAAAATCTTCTTTTAAATCATCGCGCGGTCGCGCAAGCTTCTGCTCGAAGGCGCGAGAGATAAAACTTCGATCGGCGCCAGTATCAAAAAGTACAGAAGCATAAAATCCGTTAAGTAAAAATGTACCATTAACTACGTCATTATTCGCTTGCGCTTGGTGCGCGGTTATGTTAAAAGCTCGTCCACGCGTTACTTGGTTCGAAATCTGGTTCACCGGATTCGCTTGCGTAATCTGAACTTGTAGTCTTGGGCACGCGTTCCGGAAATGACTGGGATCACCGCAGTTAAAGCACGATCTGGGTCGTGGGTTTTGGTAGATTGATTGTGGGTTCTGCGGGTAGACTGGTGGTGTTGGCGCAATTGGATTGGCGAGAAGGACTCTACAGTTCTCAGCAGTGTGACCAGTACGGCCACATCGGTTACAAAGTCGACACGGGGTTTGGGTTGGGTGGTGAAATCTACAGGTTGGGCAAAAGGGATGGTTTCCTGTGTAAGGTTTCTTAGGAGGCGGGGCAGGGAGTGCTGGATTGGTTAGGGCATAGTTGTGAACTACAGGGGGAGTTGGGTAGGCTGACAGAGGGTTAGGCGCGTAAACTGGGGGTTGGTATGCGGGTTGCTGGACAATGGGCGGGTTGGTAAGCGCATAGGCCTTGCGCCTGCGCTTGAGGTTGTTACGGTTTGAGGGTTCAGGTTTGGTTTCTGCGGGTTCAGGGGCAGTTTTGGTGGTTTTGGTCTTCTCAGTTCCCCGCAGGAACAGGGTTCCTGCTCTGACATGGTTGTCGCTGAGCACAGCGGCCAACTCAATGGCGTCAGAGAGGGTAACTGGGTTTCTGGCCCATACAGAATCTTGAATTTCCATGGGGAGACCCCCAAGGAATTTCTCGATTGCTCGGCGTGAAGGGGTAACAAGGTGAGGGACCAGTAAGCTTAGCTCGTGGAAGCGCGTCGCGTACTCGCGCGCTTCACCGCTGTATTGCTTCAAGTTCCAGAATTCTTCCTCCAGGCGCTTAATTTCGTTGGGAGGGCAGAATTCTCGCGTAAGAATTTCCTTGAATTCCTCCCATGTCATGCTAGAAGCAGCTTCTGCGCCACGCGCATGGGCTACTCCATTCCACCATGTAAGCGCTCTGGATTCCAGGACACTGGAAGCATATAGGGTTCGTCTTTCTGAGGGGCATTGGGTGTGAAGGAAAGTGTTTTCTATCTTCTCGAGCCACTGGAGCATCACGGTGGCTCCTTCAAGACCTGTGAACTTTGGAGGGTTACCCGCGTTAAAGGACTTAATGTTATAACTCGAGGTATTGGTATTGTTTTGGCTCAAAGCTTGGGCTATTGCGGCGGCCATTTCCTGGGAACGTTGCTGTCTACGCATGCGCGAGGCTTCTCTTCTCTGAAATCGGCGAGATAGCGGAGGCATTCTATAAAAGTTTTAATTTTAGTTAATATCTTGGTTTTATCGCAAAGTATAACTTTATAAAGCTTGGTTTCACGGAGTTAGATGCTATCAAAAGTTAAAGTAAAATAAATGACCCAAAATGCAGACTTAATAAAGGTAACAAATTCGAATCAGAAATCGACAATTCATGTATCACCATGACTTTCCGAATTCCCAATTTAAAATATACGAGTAAACGAGTATTGGAGATTGACGATTCATGTATCACCATGACTTTCCAATCTTCAATATAAAATATACAAGAAAATGAGTATTGGAGGTTGACAATTCATGTATCACCATGACTTTTCAAGTCTCCAACCTCAGAACATAATCGTAAATGGAAATTGAAAATCAACTATTCATGTATCACCATGACTTTTCGGATTTTCAATCCCAACAAACGAATATGTAAGTAAAATCAATAAAAATCGAAATTCACAAAAATCGAAATATCGCGGAATAAAACATAAAATCATATACTGCGCAAGTGCGAGCATATTCATAAATAACGAGTAATTAACAATAAGCGCGCAAACATGAGATTTCTCTCATGCGCGAGAAGGGACTCTTAGGTATTCTAGGCCGTTACGTCTAACCACCTATCCTAAAGTCAACGAGCTCTGATACCAATCTGTAACACCCCGACCAAAGGCGGATTATACATCGGGGCGCCACATATTGTTTCATTACTCGTGACACTATTGGTGTCAATATTTATTAATACACATTTTATCGCGCACGCGCAGCGGGGAAAATAAAATACATAAATCAAACATAAATCAATATATTATAAATTATAACATTCAAACAACATTAACTAGTCTTGATACATTTTAATTCTAGGTCCAAAAGTAAAAACGTCCTACGTGTCCACAAGCTCCAAAACAGCTACTGCAAACCTGAACATGTGTTAAAATAAACGTCAAACACTTGCGTGTTGGTGAGAAATCAAGTTTTAGTACAATACATAGATAACAATAAATCTGCGCGCAACATGTGTATGTCTGGTTTTCAACAAGGGTGTAATCTGATCGGGACCAACTCTAAGAGACAAGACTGCCAGTGCTCACAATTGAGCTCACAAACAAGACTAACTGTGCAAGTGTAACAAAAGAGAAAATCATAAACGATAGTTCTCCCGTGTTCATCTAATGGTACCATGAAAACTGCGGAATAGACCGTCAATACGGTTAATGATCCACACATACAAATAAACAGCCAAGTCTACGTCCTCAACACATGGGATACTGCGCGACTAAAGTTCATAAACAGTTTAAGACTCAAGTTTTGTATGAACACATGAACATCCCAAAGCATTTAAAATAAAAAGGGATTAGATACGAGATAACTCACTTGATAAACGATGCGGTGTAAGATAAAGCAAGAACCAACTTTAAACAAGCACAAGTTAACCTATAAATAAGATTATTGTTTTAATGATCTGTTTTAAGTCTAGATAATAAGTTAGCATAATTAATAAGTAAATTATTATATAATATATATATATTACCGGAAAAGCAGGGAAGAACAGGGAGGAAGACGGAGGCAAGAGAGGAGACGGCAGGAGAGAGTAAGTGTTTTGTGTGTGTAGTGTTAGGAAAAATAATATTATTATTTATAGAGAAACCCTAGGAGACATAAATCCAGAAAAAAAAGGGAAAAGATTCCAAGACAAACAGAACAAGACAAAACAAAAGATAACAAAAGATATCAAAAGATATGGCAGCTGCAGGGGGCAAGATAAAGCTGTCAGGGAACAGTAAAAAAAGGCATGGGCGGTTCAGATAAAGGTACTGGTCAAGCATGGCAAAAGCAGATCTCAAAAGATAATGTCAGTCACTTTTTCTACCAACCAATGGGGTTGGTACGCATGCTGCGCCGAAAGTAACTTATTCAGACATTAGATAGGTTAGGTCAACAGCTCAGAGGAAAAGACATTTACAAAAGCAAACGGCTAGAATAAACAGAAGATACAAGGGTTAAGCGCGGGAAGGCTGAGTGCGCGAGCGCGAAGGCTGGCACAACAATCCTTAGCGCACTGCGGGAAGAATCACATCCTTAGCGTGCTGCGTGAAGAACTAGAATTCTAAGCGCATCGCGGGAAGAACATACATTCTTAGCGCATTGCGGGAAGAACATGCATTCTTAGCGCGCTGCGAGAAGAGTTCTCTTCACGCATCGCAGGAACAAGATGTCTTCACGCAGGCTTCCATGTAAGGAGTCTGGCGCGTGGAGCTGCAGACATCCTTAGGCGGGAAGAACCAAAGGATAAGCAAAGAGTTAGAAGAAAAGAGGGAAACAAGGCGTAAGGGCGGGACGGCGACAAGAGGGAAAAGAAGGCGGAAAGAGAGAAGGAAGAGGGAGGGGACGGCGGAAAGAAAGAGAGAGAGAGAGAGAGAGAGGCGGGAAGGAAAATATATATTATTATTATTAAAAGTAAAATATAAGTATAAATAAATATTAAATCATAAAAGAAAGAAATCGGATAAGGGAAACGGGTACCTGGGTCGGGTCGGATCGGGCAGATGTCACAACTAATCCCAGATTCAAATAGATTTACTTCAGGTTCGTTTAAACTCCGAACACCTGCGATCATAGAAGAACTCAAAGTAATTGTGTTCTCTATATATAAAAAATTAAAATACGTGAAATAACACATGTATACACATGATTTATACCTGACCATCAATATGAGTGACACGATTAGTCTGGCTCAGTTGCTTAGATTCTTTCATTTAACTTCTAGATTGAAGGTAAATTTCAACAAAGGTGTTTGGCATTAACGTTACCGATTCAGAACTCAATCATATGGCGAGAATCATTCATTGTCAAGTGGGTTTGCTTGCAAGTACTTTTCGTAGCTTTCCGATTGGGGAAAACATGAGACTCACAAAGCACTGGGATCCAGTAATTGAGAGGGTAAAACATAGGTTAAATGGTTGGAAGGCGAGTTCTTTGTCTTTTGGGGGAAGGCCCACTCTTGTTAAACCGGTGTTAGGGAGCCTACCATTGTACCTTCTATTTATGTTTCTAGCTCCACGAAAATTTATTGGGTATTTGGAAAATATTACAAGAAAGTTCTTGTGGGGAGGCTCGGAGGTTAACTGAAAAATACACTGAGTAGCTTGGGGTTTGAATGTTAAACCAAAGAGGTATGATGACTTAGGTGTAGGCGGTCACGACTTGATGAACTTGGCTTTACTAGCTAAGTATGGAGAATTGAAAATGAATCTTTGTGGGTGAAATGTATTAAAGCTATCCACACAACTCGCTTACATCCGAATCGTAAAAATGGCTAAAATGTCTAATTGCGGTGCATGAAAAAAAATCACCAAAAATGACAGAATTTTTTTGGTGTTTGAACTCAACTTAAATGGTTTCTTCATTAGGGAAGTGGGTAAGGGTAACATTTCAGGGTTCTGGCATGATACTTAGTTATGTAGGTCCTCGATCAAGGTGGTCTTTTTCCAATTTGTTTAAGACGGATGTAATGAAACGTTGTCTGCTTTCTGAAAGGGTAGTTCGAAATGGACTTGGGTCGTCATATATAAAGTGGGCATGGTCGAAATTGAATCAGTCTCATGAGAACTTGACCGATATGGAAGACTTAAATGAATTGATACTCTACTATTCTTTTCTTTTGGGAAAATATGACGGTTGGAGATGGTTTGAGGACTATTTGGGTATGGTTTTGGTCCAAAATTTCAGAAGGAAGATTGTGGATCATTTGTATGGAGATGGATCTCCCATTTTCACTTGGCAGTCTTGGATTCCAAATAAAATCAACTACTTCGTTTGGAGACTATTGCGAAATAGAATTCCGCTTGGATAATTTAATTGCGAGAGGGTTGAAGTCAATTCATTATGACTACTCGTCTTGCTATTTAGTGGCAGAAACGGTTGCGCACGTTTTTCTTTAGTGTCCGAGAGCAAAAGAGGTTTGGAGGACAATCTCTATATGTTGGTGTTGGGATATAACGGGCTCCGATTTTCTCGAGCATGTTTTGGAGGTGGCGAATGAGCCAGGAGACAAAGTGGGCAGGCATATCTTGGATTCGATTGTTTTCTCTTCGTTATGGTTTATTTGGAAACAAAGGAACGAGAGGAGATCTTGTTAAACGTATCCAACACCAAATCAGATTGGAGGCTCCTAGAATCTCGGAAAATGATTAATATAATAATTATTTTATTATTATAAGATAAGTTAGTCTTATTTTATTTAATCCTATTTGTTTTGGATTCAAATTGTGTATTTGAGTTAGTATAGGATTAGAACCGAGGGTTTATATATAACATTGGTTCAATGTGTTAGATAAATTATTAAGTTTTTCTCGTTAGTCGTTTTCTTAATAAAAGAGTCGATCATGTTGATCAAATCTCGTGTTTGTGGTTTTGATTCGCTTTCTCAAAGTTCAACAAGTGGTATTGAGTTGATTGTTTATGTGATGATGTGCCATTACCGTGTGTCGAGATGGTTAAATCTTCGTGTGTTGAGAAATGATGCTGTGCCATGATCGTGTGTCGGTATGTTATATCTCCGTGTGTCGGGATGGTTAAATCTCCGTGTGCCGGGGTTATTTAGTGGGTTGGATCGATGACCCAACAATCCTGACTGGTAGCGTTCCTGCCTTATCGGGCTCTCTAAACGAGACAACAACATCGGATTTTCAGGTTTGCTTTCATGACGAAATCATAGAGTACGAAGCTGCAACAATTCGAGGTGTTTGGATGTTGCTAGGAAACTATTACGATGCTGAAATCGGTGGTCAAGTGGTACCAAATAGTATCAGGTTTGGGCTGCAACTTAGGACCATAAATGAGAGATCATGTTTAGTAATTTCGTGTGTTATATCGGGGGCTAAATCGGCGTGTACGAACTATGTGTTCGAAGGTGAGCGTCAAAGATAATTTAGGCATGCGATAAGTGCTGTTTGGTTTTGAGATAAATTCGTCTCAAAGGCTGTGGTGGTTCATAACTAAAGACTGATGCGATTCATGAGTGGTGTGGTTTGGACAAGAATCGTCAAGGACAGAGAAATCTGGCTACTGTTACGTTCTCCAGAGAAAAATTAGTGGGCCCATAAGTTCCGCGTTGAATGGATCATGTATTCATGTGATCAGCATGCATGTTCATCAAGAAGCAATTATTGTGTTCAAGTTGCTTGGAGCCAAAATCTTTTTATTCCTACTGTTGGTCAGGAAGAAGCCAAAGTAACAATTGTTTTCTTGTTTGGAGTTGCAAGATTTTATCATTTGTAAGATGAAGATGACTAAAGGGTTGGTTGTCACAAGCCCAATACTACCGAAGGTTCTTTATGGGTGTTTGACTAGATCAACATATACAAGCCCATTGCCACAAAATGGAGTTAAGCCGAATAAAACAGAGAAATCAATTAATTTGGTAAAGGATAAAGTTGGTCTATATGACCATGAAACAAATTGGATGACCAAAGGAAGGTGTGCAAGAATCAAGTACAAAGATATACGAGTATTGCGGGTTGAATCTAGAGGGTGTGATGGAATTGAACACTTGATTCGAAGATGGAAGACGTACGTGACCTGTTGTGTTGAGTCACAGGTTGTTTCGAGTTGAGGTGCTTCGTGTGTGTCACGGTTAGAAAAAGTTTGGTGTTGAGAAGGAGTGTTAAATGTATCCAACACCAAATCAGATTGGAGGCTACTAGAATCTTGGAAAATATTTAATATAATAATTATTTTATTATTATAAGATAAGTTAGTCTAATTTTATTAAACCTATTTGTTTTGGATTCAAAGTGTGTATTTGAGTTAGTATTGGATTAGAACAATGGGTTTATATATACCATTGGTTCAATGTGTTAGATAAATTATTAAGTTTTTCTCGTTAGTTGTTTTCTTAATAAAAGAGTTGATCGTGTGTTGATCAAATCTCGTGTTCGTGTTCTTGATTCGCTTGTTCAAAGTTCAACAAGAACAAGTGTGAATCTAGAGGGTGTGATGGAATTGAACACTTGATTCGAAGACGGAAGACGTACTACTTGTTTCGACACCTTTTTGACACCTTTTTGATCGATGTCGAAAGGTCAATCAAAAACATTTATAAAATACCTTTATTAGCTAAGTCAAGTAAGGTGTCGAATCCACAGGGAATCAGTGGAAAGTGGTAATCAAGTTTAATGCTTTTTAATTAATTATTCTAGGGTGGACAAACGATGTCAAGAAGATTAAATAATGATTTGTTTATAAACAATTAGAGAAAAGTAACCAAACTCCAGGTTTCAGGTTGTGAAGCACACTAGACCAATTATTAAACCTATTTGGAAAACTCGATTGATTACACTTATAATCAAAAGACTAGATATTTGACCTCACTAATTGACAGAACTTAATTCGAACATTTGGTTTGGATGGATAATAAACTAATTGATTACCAGTTTTAAGGTTTGATAAGTGTAAGTGATTTAATGGTAAATGATAAACGAGCCAATGACTCAAAAAACTTAATCCTAACATAAATCACTTCTTTCAGTTAATTGACTAAAATAAATAAAATTCATACAATAATATAAATTTGATTAAAAAATATAAATTTAGTTTAAAAATTGAAATTGTAATAAACTATTTTATTAGTTAAAAGAGAATTACAAGATTAAATGAAAACAACACGATTGGCTATTTTATTAAGAAAACGACAAACGAGAAGAACTTAATAATTTACTAACACATTGGATCTATGGAATATATATATATCCACAGTTCCTAATCCTAACCTATTTCAAATACATAATTTGAAACCAAATACACCTAGGATTAAAGATAAGACTAACTTATCTATAAAAATAAACTAATTATTATTATATTAAATATTCTTCGATATTTTAGGAGTATGCAATCTGAGTTGGTGTTGGACACGTTTAACACTCCCTCTCAACACCAAACTTCATCTAACCGTGATACACACGAAGCACCTCGACTTGAAACAACCCGTGACGCAACACAACAGGTCACGTCTTTCGAAATCGGCTCAAATGTTGAATTCGAACACTCCCTCTAGATTCATACTTGTTCCTCCAAGGTCTTTCACGATCCCGCAACACCTGTATCTCTTTGGACTTGATTCTTGGACTCGTTGCACGCCAGCATACGAAGTTGCATCTTTGTCGGTTATTCCTTAATCTACACAAGATCTAGGACATATCAAACTCACCTCCAAACAGCCTTATCACATGCCTTGAGTATCTTCGGTGGTCTCCTACGAACCCACTATTGAGCATGTTGTCTTCTATTTTGAAAACTCCAAAACCATAACTATTTGACCGTTTTTAGCCACCGGTTTTAGCTCCGTAACTCATCTCTCTCTGTTGTTAACAACCTGAACCGCTGCTGATCTGTACGTTATGATTTGGTCCCGAAACCGGACCCGAACGAACATCTGATGTTGTCTCATTTAGAGAGCCCGGCAAGGCGGGAACACTACCACTCAGGATTGTTGGGTCATCGATCCAACCCACTAAATTACCCCGACACACGGAGATTTAACCATCCGAACACATCGAGATTTAACCATACCGACACAGGATCATGGCCCAACATCACTGCCCAACCATGGAGTTTTAACCATCCCGACACAATATTTGCTTGACGTTAAAGGGCGGTTCGGTTTTTGATCTCATGGGGTGGCTTGGAGGAGATCGAGATAATGATTTAAATAATTGTTATCATTATCTTATTTATTTGTTTATGTTTAAGTTAATTATTTTTGTCCTATCTTTTTGGTTTCGTGATAAGGCAGTAGCCAAAGTCCTAGTTTTATTAGGAGTCAAATTGTATGGGTATATATACCTCACGTTCATTGTTTATTTTGTGTGGTTTGCTTTGTGTTTTTCGTTTGTCAAGTTAATAAAACAAAGAGTCGCTTGTTGAGAAAAACCTCCTGTTTCTTTTTGGTTGTGATTGTTAACAAAGGGACTTTTTCCACGCAATTCATTGTTTTTTGAATGGCTAAATTATAGATCTACCTACAAGAAGATTGTATGAAATTACTGGGTCACCTCTCCTTTATCTTGTGTATCAGTTTAATGATTTGTTTGGGGTTGCTTGTTAATTTGTTGATGTTTGGTTTTATATAATACTATAGACCCCTCCTCCAGCCACTTGGTGGTGGTCAAGTACTTTCTTTCTTTTAGTAATGGATTGATGTTCTAGCAAAACTCAATCATATTTGAATAAATTATATAATAAGTGCTTAGTTGTTTTCATTTAATCTTGTAATTTTCTTTTAACTAATAAAATAGTTTATTACAATTTCAATTTTTAAAGTAAATTTAAATTTTTTTAATCAAATTTATATTATTGTATGAATTTTATTTATGTTAGTTAATTAACTGAAAGAAATGATTTAGCGATGGAAATTGAAATATGGATGCCATGGATAAAGATGTTTGAGAATTGGGATGTAAACATATCTGATATGACATTGATGTACATGGGAGATAGCTTAGACTTTGTGTTATGGTTCGGTTGTGTTGTGGTGGGGCTGCCATACAAGCATCATAATCACGAGAATACACTAGTATATATAAAGTTCATTTTAAAACTGTTAAATGCAGTTTACATAACGTTTCAAAATCGTTTTAAACGCCGTGTTGAAAAATGTTTTTAAGACGGTTTAGAAACAGGTGTAAAATGGTTTCTAAAAACAACGCTTCAAAAACCGGTGAAAATGGTACACAAAAAAATGCGACAAAAACTGTTGTAAAATGGTATTAAAACATGCTTAAATACCAAAAAACAATGCTTCTTTGTAATAGAAAAATATTGAAAAGACCATTGTAAATGATATTTAAAAACAACTCTTGTTATATCACAAATAATCTTCTACACATTTGGTATTTTTTTTAAAAACCATAAATTATGTTTGCAGTATCCAACATTGTAGTAACCAAAAGCATAAAATCCAAATAAAGTCTAATCTAACCAAAAGTCTTAAATTTAAATCTTACACTTATACAAAACTGATCTAACCTACAAATAAAGTCTGAACAAATACATATATATATATATATATACAATGTTATTTCATATATATACATATATATACAATGTTATTTCTACTTCTCCGCATTTGTACAAAATGTTTACCAGATAACATTTATAAATTCTTTAAAATCTTCAAAATCGCATATGCATATTTTTGAAAAGTTTGAACAAGAAATCCTATTTCCTTCCCTTCTTCTAGTAACACCATGTCAATTTTCGGTCCAGCTAAAGATAAAAACAAGACATATCAATTCCAAAAAAACTTAAGAAGATTAGAATATCCATCAAAATAAGGAAATCAACTTTATAATATATGCTAAAATTGATCACTTAGTCATTTACACTAAGACTACAACTTTATTAAAGTATGATTTGGTTCAACTATTCAATCAAACAATTAGTGGCATTGTAAGTTATATATGAAATAGACATTAAGCGAGTTTTAAGGTACATTATGAAGAAACATAATATATGAAAATTACAACACATAATAAATTCATATATGCAAAAGTTACTTTGTGTGGCTCAATAAGTCATATTGCATTGGATTAGAAAAAAAAACAGTTTTAACGTTGTTCAAAACAGACATTGTTTGTCACTAGCAATATTTCCTTTACATTGTGTAACGATATATAATCCTCATTTAAGTAATTTATCAAACACTTCGTGTGCATTATGTTTTCCTTTAATTTTATGTTTCTTTCATTATCAAATAACTCCAAAAACAATATATCACTCTCTTTTTTAAATATTAGTTAATTATCCAAAGAAATAAAACTTTGAAAAGCGAAAAAACGAGATACATACCTATAGTGAATTATTGCAGAAAAAGCTTCTTCCTTTAATTAACAAATTTATGTTTAGTGAATGAAGGCAAGCACGGGATGGATATGTAACTACGGAACTAAATTATAGACATCAAACAATCAACAAGCTCACCATAACGATGACCTTAGACAGATGCAATATTCCGATCAGTAAACGTAAGCATAGAATAAACAAATCCTTACTCAAATTACATAAAAAAACATAGATCTACAGCTTTAACATAACAAAATCAAGCCTCATAAACCCTAACTAAAATTATAAACACAATCAACGAAGTATACCTCCTTTTAAACAAATTCCTTTAAATGCATATGTAATTTGAAGAGTGGATTGAGAGAGATAGAGTATTTAAGAAAACCATATTTAGAGGTTAAAGAGAGAAGATAAAGTTTATGAAATTTTTCAAAGGAGGGAAATAGAATCACTATAAATTGGTGGGAGGGAACCTCAATATCTTAAACAACTCTAGTTTTCAATAAACAACGCTACTTACAATAAATTGAATAAACAACGCTACTTTTCTCTTATTTACAACGGTATTCAATGGTGGGAGGGAACCTCAAAAATTTAAACGTCGTTACCTTTCAATAAACAACGCTACTTTACAATAAGTTCAATTAACAACACTAGTTTTCTTCTTATCTACAACGATGAGAAGGAACCTCAAAACTTTAAAAACGCTAGATTTCAATAAGCAACATTACTTTTCAATAAGTACAATAAACAACGCTAGTTTTCTTCTTATTTACAACAATATTCAGTTGTGGAGGAAACCTCAACATTTTAAATAACGCTAGTTATCAATAAACAATGCTACTTTTCAAATAAGTTCAATAAACAACGCTAGTTTCTTCTTATTTACAACGAGTTTAGAAAGTTGTTCTTTTTAAAACGATGGATTACATCTTATTCAACAGTTAACATTCATACCGTTGAAAAACATTTTTATGACAAGTGTTTATATACGTTTTTCTAGTAGTGATACCACACAGATGTCAGGTGGGATTGGCTGTGGGTTTTGTAGCGTGAGAAGATCCACAGCTATGATATGAGAGACAAAGCAACGTACAACTCCATGTTAAATAGACTAGCCAATTAGAGGACACAAATTATTCTCATGGCTATGATAGAAGAGACAAAGCAACATACAACTCCATGTTAAATAGACTAGCCAATTAGAGGACACAAATTTATTATTATTATTATTATTATTATTATTATTATTAATGTAAAGCTTTATTCATTTTTCTCAAATAAGTTGTGCTCGGTAATTGTTTTAAAAAAAGAAGCTAAATACGCAGTCTTGTTTTTGAAAACAATGTTTGTTTGAACATTTTGATATAAAATTTGACAAAAACGAAGTTGTTTTAGAAAAAATAAATTTCGGTAACGTAAGCGGTTTTAACACATGGTTGGATGATAAGTAATAGTTTAGAAGTAATTAATATTTGTAGTTTAAAAATAATTAATACAATGCATTAAAAAATTATAAAAAACAGCACTCACACTACAAGAAATGAGTTTTAGCGGAGACAAAAAGTCGCCGCTAAAAATGGAAATGTCGTCGAAAGGTTTTAGCGGCGACATATCGCCGCTATTTGGTCGCTGCTAGTTCCTCGTCGCTAATACCCGATTTTGTTGCCGCTAAATCAATTCGTGTACTTCCTGCAGAAACCCCAAGCAATCAAATGAAATCTCATTGTTACCAAGGTTAGCATATTTGTATTTTGACATTTGGTAAACGGACAAAAAACAAGGCCTCTTTTGTCTACATGATCTTTACACATCTTGATAAATGACTCGAGTCCATCCGCATACACAGCTGAGCTACGGTCTGTATTAAGCCAGTTTTATCGACAACCATGATGCCACTTAAACATAGTTTAGGGTCTTCACAATAGGATGGTAAGGGTAGGCTGCTATACCCACTTTTTGAATACCTTATGTCATATATGAATGTGTATTACATGATTGTTTCTTTAAGAAAAATTCGACAGCATTTCCCCTTAGCTCAAAAGTATACACACACACACACATACATACACCCACACACCCGAGGAGCAAAGAGAAAATGACAACCGCATCTTCTTAAACAAACAATCATGTAATACACATTCATATCCTATATGAGATAAAGTATTTAAAAAGTAGTTCCAAAATGGGGACAATCCAAAATTTATCTCTATTAGATAAATTTTGGACAAGTATAATCTAGGGTTATCATATGCTATTCGCAAGAAGTGTTACCTTGATCAAACAAGTGCCGAATAGAACCTACAATTTTAATTACAAAATTATAACATGTAAATAGTCACATAACAAACATAAATTTATACTATAAACGAGTCTATCATTTATATTATTATTATTAAAAAAAGGGTAATGGGTCAAAAGGGTCATTTTTATACTTTATAAAAAAACATTTTGACTTTTTTATTTCAAACTTTGTAAAAAATATTTAGTTTTTTTTTAAGTTACCTAGACTTTCTAAACCCTTGGTTCAGGTTCAGCTCGTTTACACAAATACAAACCTATACACAAATAAATATATACATTGTAATAAAAAATTAACATGTAATATATACCTAAAATCACATAAATTTAATGCTAGTTCGGGTCCGGGTTCGACACGTTTACACAATATACCTAAATTCACAAAATTTAACGTCTAGTTCAAGTTCGACTCGTTTACACACATACAAACCTATACACAAATAAAAATATACATTGTATTAAAAAAAATTAACATGTAATATATACCTAAAATCACATAAATTTAAAGTCTAGTTCGGGTTCGGGTTCAGCTCATTTACACAATATACCTAAATTCCCAACATTTAACATCTAGTCAGGTTCGGCTCGTTTGCACACATACAAGCATATACACAAATAGATGTATACATTGTATTAAAAAAATTAACATGTAATATATGCCTAAAATCACAGCAATTAACGTCTAGTTCGGGTCCGGGTTCGGCTCATTTACACAATATACCTAAATTAACAACATGTAACATTTAGTTCGGGTTCGGCTCGTTTACACACATACAAACCTATACACAAATAATTATATACATTGTATTAAAAAAAATTAACATGTAATATATACCTAAAGTCACAGCAATTAACACATATACATACAAATCAGTTCATATTAAGCGTAAATCTACGTACACACATACAAATTAGTTTTTATTAAATGAGCTAACACAAAAATCAATTCATATTAATCCTAAATCACCATCAAATCGAACAAATCTGTACAAATCGGTTCATATAAGCCAAAATCAGCACATAATTCAACTGAACCTACCTACACACAAATGAATAGGCGGCGAGGAGGTGCAGCGGTGGTGGTCTGCTGAGTGACGGCGAGGAGTTGCAGCGGTGGTGGTCTGGTGAGTGACGCCGGGGAGGTGCAACGCTGGTGGTCTGGTGGGTGACGCCAATGAGGTGCATGGTGGAGAGGTTAGAGATGCTGAAGTGAAAAGTGAGGGGGAAAAGTGTGGGAAATAATTAATACGCCTTGTTTCCCTCTCAAATTGCCCCAGCCATTAGATTATTTGGGATTGAACGGTCAGATTTAAAGCTAAAGTGAAATCACACGGATAGGGATTTAGTGGTGACATAATTTTTAGAGGTCGCCGCTAAATCTCATTTTTCTTGTAGTGATCATCTTTCCCTTTTATATTCACTAACCGTAACACCCATTTTGTGAATGTGAATGTCAAAAAGCTCCATCCTAGGTTACATGTTTTCACACTCACATTCAGTAACCTTAACACATGGGCTTAGGAATGCCAATGCCTTTTATATTCACTAAATATAACACCCACTTTGTGAATGTGAATATCAAAAAGCTCCATCCTAGGTGACATGTGTTCACACTCACATTCACTAACCTTAACACATGGGCTTAGGAATGGAAGGGGTGGGAAAGATGGATTCACTCATAATCATCGATGGATGTCAGTAATACGCAATGCAAGCCTTTTCAAGAACCACTCGTATATAGATTTCAAAGGTTCTCTAGCTAATATATACTCGTTTTCAAGATCCTTCTCGCAATAGATACACATTATACGTAATGATTTAGTTAAAGTCTTAAACTTAAAGTTAAACCTTAAAATGGGCTAATTAAATCAAACAACATATAAGAGTCATCAACATCAACTCATTAAATATAAAATAAAATGTCTTCAACATCACATATGTTATATTTCAAGAAAAGAACCTGGTCTTATAGCCAATACTCCATACACATGTGGCAATTATTAAGGCGCAACAGATAGCATATGTTTATTTTAGTTATCACTTATACATGTATCTATTTGTAAATTTGCAGACTAACGCACAGGCATCTGTAAGTACTTCATAAAGGTAGAGACCTAGGCCAAGCCATACATCAGTGGCAATAATCGAGGTGCAACAAGAAGCTCAAGTGGACGAACTTTTTGAATAACTATCCCTGGACCTTCTGTCATATCAAGTTGTTCATTAGACGGATTTTGGAACTCAAGTGCATGAATTACGCTGGCCAGTATGTACTGTATAGCTTCCATAGCAAAGGACATCCCCGGGCATATTCTTCTACCACTTCCAAATGGGATCAACTCGAAATGCTGACCCTTCAAATCGATTTCTTTTTCGCCTGTCAAAAACCTCTCAGGCCGGAACTCAAATGGATCAGTCCATATTTGTGGATCGTGATGAATCTTCCAAACGTTTATGAAAAGGCGAGTGCCTTTAGGGACGGTGTAACCATCAACAGTGCAGTCTTCCATGGACTCATGAGGAACAGAAAGTGGCGAAGGGGGGTAAAGACGCATCGTTTCTTTGATAATGGCTTGAAGATAAACCAAGTTGTTAATGTCCGATTCTTCAACTTTTCTATCTTTTCCAACGTGGTTTTCTAGCTCTTGTTGTGCTTTTTTTAAGGCCAGAGGGTTGTTAACTAGTAAAGCTAAAGCCCATGTTAGAGTAACCATTGTCGTATCTGTGGCTGCTGAATATATTGCCTATGGAAAGCAAAAACAGAGTGACAAATTAATAGAAATGTAACAAAAATTTACCCGCTTGGAGACAGTGACAGAATTTATGTTAAATCATACATAGTTAATTTAGACAGAATTTATGTTTCCACCTCTAACTGTTACTGTCCAATTGTGTATGCTTGTATATATGTAACGGAGAGATCCAATTGTGTATGCTTGTATATATGTAACGGAGAGATCGTGAAAGAATTTGTTCGTGTAAGAACTAAAGAACTATATGGTACATATATATATATGCAGCATAATATACTCATCATTATCATTAATAGAATACACTATGTTTAGAAGACATTTGATCATATATTGTATTAGTTATAATTTATATTCCTTCCATAGATAGTCATAGTATTGTAAATATATATTTGATGATGAATGAGAATGAGGCAAGGATCCTATAGTGATTATTATCTCTTACATGTATCACGAGAATAACCCTAGCCTACCATACAATCCTTCCGGTCGGCAGCCACCATCTTACTGCCGCCTCCTTTTCTTCCATCTTCCTCTCCTCCAATCACATCTCCCTTACTATTAAAACCAATGGAATCCAACTACACCTCACATGCCACAAACTTTGGTCAACAATGGGCACCACGTCCTCCTTACACCTCACAATGGCCACAAGCATACACATATACAAATCAGCCCACTCAAGCTTCATACACTACGTCTCTCAACCCTCCGGACCAAAGTTGGGCCTTGGATACCGGAGCAACGCAGCATATGACGAACAATCCGGGTAATTTTCAATCAATATTTAATAACGGCATTTCTCAAAATATTATTGTTGGTAATGGCATGACTATTCCGGTTGCCGGATACGGCAATCAAACCCTACCTAAACCTTTCCCTCCTCTTAAACTCAACAATGTTCTATACGCACCTAAATTAATACAAAATCTAATTTCAGTTCGTCGCCTTACGATTGATAATTGGATTTCCATTGAATTTGATCCTTTTGGTTTTCTTGTGAAAGATTACAAGACCCGGGTTCCTATACTCCGGTGCAACAGCAGCGGTGATCTATATCATCTTCTTCCATCCATGCTTTCCAGTCTCACCAATCCATCCGCTTTTGCTGTAGTTTCACAAGACCTTTGGCATCGCCGCCTTGGTCATCGAGGACATGATTTGTTGAATAAACTGAAAAACTTTACTTCCATTTCTTATGTCAAAAACAATAAAAACATTTGTCAATCATGTGTTTTTGGTAAAAGTATACGTTTACCGTTTTATGGTTCTACTTCTTGTACTTATTTCCCCTTTGACATTGTTCATAGTGGTTTATGGACTTCACCCGTTATTAGCACGGTCAGGCATAGATATTATATATTTCTTTTGGATGATCATACCAATTTTTTGTGGACCTACCCGATTGCTCATAAATCCCAGGTATTCAACACGTTTATTATGTTTTTTAAACTAATTGAAACTCAGTTTGAACGCAAAATTAAAACCCTACAATGTGGTAATGGAACCGAATACATTAATCACAATTTTGAACAATTTTGTGCTCAAAATGGAATGGTATTCCGTCTCTCTTGCCCACACACGTCATCCCAAAATGGCAAGGTTGAACGAAAAATTCGCTCAATAATAATCTAATTCGCACCCTTCTCTCGCTCATGCCTCCCTCCCTCCCAACCTATGGCACCATGCCCTTGACATGGTCACCTATATCCTTAATATTCTACCTAGTAAACTACACAAATATCAAACCCCTACCCGTCTCCTTTATAACCGTGTCCCCGCATACGACCACCTTCGTGTGTTCGGATGTCTATGTTATCCCCTATTCCCCTCCACTACAATCCACAAATTTGCTAACCGCTCAACTCCGTGTGTCTTCCTTGGATACCCATCCAACCATCAAGGCTATAAATGTCTAAATATTCACACCAATCGAATTATCATATCCCGTCATGTCGTCTTTGACGAAGCCATTTTTCCTTTTGCCAATTCTTCTTCACCGCCTCCAAAATATGACTTCTTAAATGACCACATTCATCCCCTTTACTGGCCAAATATAATGGACCAACCCATACCTTTAAATCCATCTTCCCAACCCACTGTCGAAATCCAACCTACATCTTCCAACTCATTTGACCAACAAATGGCCCACTCCTACTCCCCTAATAGAACCCAGCTTACGGATATACCTCCCCAACCCCACAACCCACATACTTCGACCCAATCCATTTCTCAACATCATATTCATTCCCCACCTTCAATAGATTCCACACCCACTACCTCCTCCCCACCTCCATCTGACCCCACATTCCCTCAGTTAACTCCCGTTCCCAATACTTCTAATACACATATTCCCCCCCCCCCCCACCTGCCAACTCACAAAATATATCACCACCCACGCAACCCACTCGTACTATGCGTACTCGTGCAATGGACGGTATATCAAAACCCAAACGATTATTTAACCTCCATGCAACCTCTCCCGTTCCAATTCCAAAAAACCCAATCCATGCTCTATCCACACGGGAATGGTCAAATGCCATGACTAATGACTTTGATGCCCTTACTAAAAATGAGACTTGGGAACTAGTTTCGAGACACCCCACAATGAATGTTATCCGTAGCATGTGGTTATTTAAACACAAATATAAATAAGACGGTTCCTTGGAACGTTACAAAGCCCGTCTAGTTTGTGATGGTCGGTTACAACAGGTTGGTGTGGATTGTGGGGATACTTTTAGCCCGGTTGTTAAACCGACAACAATCCGTACTGTCTTAACTTTGGCTCTTTCGCAATCTTGGCCAGTTCATCAGCTGGATGTTACTAATGCATTTTTACATGGACACCTTAACGAGACAGTCTACATGTATCAACCTTTGGGGTTTCGCAACAAGTATTATCCCAATCACGTTTGTCGGTTAAAGAAGTCTTTATATGGATTGAAGCAGGCGCCACGGGCTTGGTATCAACGTTTCACAGATTATGTTCTCAGTTTGGGGTTTACGCAACGCAAGTGTGATAACTCGTTGTTCACACTTCATCAAAACCACCACACCGCCTACCTTATCCTCTATGTGGATAACATTCTTTTTGTAACATCCACTGATGGCCTTCGGGAGTATCTCATGACCTATATTGCCAGTTTGCTATGAAAGATCTTGGTCCAGTTAATTATTTCTTGGGTATTCATGTCTCCCTCTCAAAGGACACCATGTTCCTATCTCAACACGCGTATGCTTTGGATATCATTAAAAGAGCAGGTATGCAAGCTTGCAAGCCGGTTGATACACTGATTGATACGAAACCGAAACTTGGATCTCAAGCCGGGGAACCATTTGAAGATCCGACCCTCTATAAAATTCTTGCAGAGGCACTTCAGTACTTAACCTTCACTCGACCCGATATCGCGTACGCGATACAACAAATTTGCATGAACATGCATGACCCTCGGATCCGATCATTGGGATGCCTTGAAGCGAATTGTTAGATACATTCAAGGCACCGCTGACCATGGACTTACCTTAAGTAAAAACATGGATCTCTCCCTTGTTGCTTATACGGATGCCGATTGGGCCGGGTGTCCGGACACCCGGCGTTCTACTTCCGGCTACTGTGTGTATCTCTGTTATAATCTTCTCTCATGGTAATTCTAAGCGCCAACCCACCGTCTCCTGCTCCAGTGCTGAGGCCGAGTATCGCGGGGTGGCCAACGTAGTTGCTGAAACATGTTGGTTACGTAATCTCCTTCTTGAGCTTCGCCGCCCCCCTGTCACGTGCTACTCTTGTCTATTGTGACAATGTTAGCACGATCTATCTTTTTGGTAACCCGGTTCAACATCAACACACTAAACATATTGAACTCGACATTCACTTTTTTCGCGAGCAGGTCCAACGGGGTTGCGTTCGGATTCTTAATATGCCTACACGCTACCAAATCGCGGACATCTTCACGAAAGGTTTACCTCGGGCTCTCTTTGAAGACTTTCGGTCCAGTCTCAACATTCGGTCACCTTCTGCTTCGACTGCGGGGGTGTAATAGAATACGCTATGTATAGAAGACATTTGATCATATATTGTATTAGTTATAATTTATATTCCTTCCATAGATAGTCACAGTCATGTAAATATATATTTGATGATGAATGAGAATGAGGCAAGGATCCTATAGTGATTATTATCTCTTACAATCATCATCATCGTACTCAGTATATCTCATCAATAGCAAAACTATTATAGGGTTTGAGGAGTGCAAGATGTAGACAGCCTTACCTCTATCCATAGGGATAAAGGGGCTGCTTCCGGTGAGACCTCCGGCTCGATAGTAGTTTTGCATCAAGCCTTGGACATAAGGCACATAGCACTTAATCATAGGGACACCGATTGATTGGTGCATGTACCCTTGTCTTTCGGCTATCAAAGCCACCACATGATGCATGATTAACCTTCCACCACTTTTAACGTTATTTTCATCAGATTAGTAAAATAATGTTAAAATTAGTGCAATTTTAATTTTGCCAATCCGAGGGTTCACACATATATACATTATATGTGTGCACCGCAAGTAGGGCGTATATACTGTATATATACATTATATGCAGTATAATATACTGCGTATATGTATTATGGAGTTATCTAGTTTTCTTATAAAACAAATTCTCTCAAGATATATATACACACACATACATATATAAAAGGAAAGAGTTAGAGAGCACTGCTCGTGTGACATGACAAGGACTTGAACAGACACGTGTGAATTACGCGGGAATATCAGCTTAAACATATCAGCTTAGAAGAGATGAGTTTAGGTGGGGTTCATCAATTGAATTATTAGATATATAATAAAGAAACTAAAAAGATCGTTTTACCCCTGACTTAACGTTAAAAATTTAACGCAGTTAGTGATTTGGACATAATTGGCAACAAACATGGAAGCTCGATGGTTCAGTTGCAACAACAAAACTTTTTTTGATGAAAATCACATATTTGACCAAACTTCAAGGACGATTTTGACACTTTACTCTAAAAAAATTGTTTGTATTATTGATCTAGCAGTTTATATGGAAAATGTTAAAATACAAAAGGAGACAAAAATTATAATTGTGAGAAGAATTTGTAGCAAAAAAAAACCCATAAAAAATTCTAGAAAAATAATAAAAATATCATAATTCAAAATATAAATTAAAACAAAAACAAGTAAAAATACTAAATGTTTCCCCCCGTCTGTTCAAGAAAAAAAAGACATAATGTCAATGAAAGATGCACAATTACGAAAATAAACAAAAAACAAAAAACAAAATAATAAACAAAAAATAATATTTATAATAGATCGCAAAATATAATAAAATGCCTGTCAAAATATAACGCACTGTTAATTAATATAACATAACAATATCAAGGAAAAAGAGCATACTTTCAAAGAAAAAAATCACAATCAATGAGGAAATTAAACAGAAAACATGATAAATAAAAAGTCACATTTTTATTTTTTTCTCAACATTGTGTTTTTTTCTTTCTTTTTTTAACGAGGACGACGTGAAACATATTAGTTTTTTTTACTTTTTTTTTGTTTTTGATTTAAATTTTGAGTTATGATTTTATTATCATTTTTGATTATTTTTTAATTATGGATTTTTTTGAGGTCGCAAATCCTTCTCATAATTCTCATGTTTGCCCCCTTTTGTAAAATAACTTAACCCTGGTTTACATTTAAATTTACATTAAATATAGAAAAATTGGGTTTAAATAATCCTAACTATCGACTATTAGTAAATAATAGTCCCGACTAATGGGTCAGCTGCTGACGATCCCATCTTTTAACATATTTGTTCTCAATGAGCTGTGATTAACGGAAGCTTAACAAGTGGTTGTCGGAAAAATGTTTTTTTCGGAACAATAAACCTTTTTGGCTGAAAAATTCAACCTGAATATCACCAACACCACCTAAACACGCCCCACTACTTGAGCACTACCACCCAACACCACTTAAACGTACACCACCGTTGACCGTCACAACCTCAACTCCATCACCACTTGAACACCAACACCACCACTAACTTCCACCACCATCGTCGTCGGAAACATTCTGAGTTTTAGGGATTTGCCTGTTTCTCAGCCAATCATACTAACAAACCGTCACTCGTATCCGTTGTCAGTGTCCTCGTTCATCGTCTAATTGGTTAGGTGCTCGCAAGACTCGCCTCATGTCACAACCCAAGACCCTATACCCCGGGAGGGGAGTCATGAACGCAAATGGTGGTACGGGTGTTTATTAAAAGATTTGTCTGGGGAAAAAATCATGAGGACCGTAGTTAGGAAAAATTATCATAGTGAAAAAACACTGTGATTTTTATTTTCGAAACTGGGACAAAACCCACATTTAATGTACAAAGATATAATAGAGATAAACCCTATTTTATAACACGTTTTTTTTTATTCTAGTGATGAGCCACTTATTTAAGCTGGAAGGCCCGCATGCATCGTTCATGTGTCTTTAACGAGCCACCTTAAACATGTTTAGAAATATTTAATTAGCAGAAAATACTGGTAAGTACATTCATTTGTAAATGACACATTTGTACAATTACAGTATTAACATGTTTTTATATTTGTCTGCTTACAAATTACCGAAAGGTATTTGTCACTCGACCATATTTATGATTGTGGTCATATTACTTGTTAGCTAACACATGTGTAGTAAGTAACCTGCAATAAGGTAAGCCTTGTATACAAAACCCCACATACTAGCAGTAACCATCCCGTAAGTATACAAAGTCTTAATCACTTTAATGTAACTGAAAACAGTTTGAAAACATTTTTGAAAAAAATGGACTGTTATACTCTTTCATGAGTTATAAGGGTTTAAAAATTTCAATGGCATGTTTGGAAAACTGGTTGTCTCATACAAATATGAGTTGTACAAAAAATCGAATGTCACACCTTGCAGGTTTACTGTTTATGAGCTTCCTGGTAAGTGCACTTAGTTTAACACAATGTAGTATATATTTGTATAAACCGATAACCGTAACGATAATCGCGAGATTAGAAACTCTATACGATAACACAAAGTCTAACCTTGCTCAGGCAGATATGGGAATTCGTATATCAAAGTTACTTTTGATCGGATTAGGGTATCGTTGCGAAGCTTCGGTATTATACCTGTTAGGGCCCAAATTTTATAGTCGGATCTGTGGTCAGCTCAGGATCCTGAATATGCTCAGGATCCCGAATATGTTCAGGATTCTCGAATAAGTGAGTATCCTGAGTATTAATGCTAATAAATAGATATTTCTCTCTTGGCGTTGATTTATAATTGCAGATATTAATTATTGATTTAGTCCATGCAAAATACACGGTTGGTGGTTGAAGAAAACGTGTCGAATGAGCTATAACCGTTAGGAGTAAGGGCCAAGTAATGGTTAATGGTCAAATATTGACTGTATGCTGAATCTCGCACTTATAGTTAATATTAGCACGTGGGAGAACTCTATTATTGTCAGGAATCATTCCTATGTATAAGGATCCCGGATTTACTAACAGGGTTTCAGTATTCGCTATCCCTGATAATTACTAACTGCTGTATTATCCTCGAATATTTGAGGTTATTTCGCAGGTGGGACCACGTTTGACGAGTGACTCCCTAAAGACTCGGTCAAAGACGTGGGATGAACGTTGATGAACATGGATAGACTCAAAGAAAAGTGCTCCAGCGGCTATATTGGAAGACTCTTTCAGTTCCAGGATACTCGGAGAGTTAGTTAGGGATTTTCAGTATAAACAGGTTGCTGTGATCAATTCGAAAAACACATGTAACACACACCTCGCACTCATAGCTGCTAGAACACACACACTTCACTTACTTAGCTACCAACACTCATTGTAACACTTAGTATACGATCGGTTATCAGCTCTACCACTTGTAATCACCCTTTTAAGCACACAGTCTTTTAAGCTTACTTTTTGCTGGATTTGGGGTCAAGATAATCAATGTACTATCATGTTCTCTTTTTGCTTCAAAAACTCAAAATTTTGAGGAGCATAAAACAAAATTTATTTAAGTTGCCCAGTTAAGTTAAGTTCATAAATTAATGGCTATCCTATTCATCTACAAGTAGAGAACGAGACCAAGACATGCAAGCATGCTTTACAAACTTGAATAACTGACTAAATTCTCAGCTAAAAATAAAATAGAATGCTTAATGAACGCCCCAAATACTTTCCATTTGTCAGATAAATGGCTAACCCGAAGATTTCAAGAAATTATCAGGACCAAACATATACAAGTATATGTCCTTCGAAATAGAAGCAAATGACATAATTTTCAGCGATCATAAGTGAAAATCTTTTTGGTTTTTCTCTTTACAAACTAAAACACAATCTTTTTGTCTTTTCGGATTTTTCTTTTTAAAACGAAAATTCACATTCTTTTTGGTTTTTCAAAAATTTAAAATGTTTTTGGTTTTTCTAAATATTTAAAAGAAATACATTAAAGAACAGAAATCGCAATATTTTTTAATTTTGAAATTTTTAATGTTTTTGGATTTTATCTATACAAACGAAAAACACACTCTTTTTGTATTTTCTAGATTTTAACCCCCTAAAACCAAAATAAATTTTAAAAGAAAAATATAACAGAAAATAAAGATAGTCATCCTTGTTTAAGGATATCAGCGAGGGTCTTCAATCCGTTTAAATCAAGCAAAAATTTACAACGCGTTTTGTCAAAAGCTTTAGTAAACAGATCGGCTTTCTGAAAGTCAGTATGTACTTTCTCAAGGTCAATCAACTTCTTCTCAAAGCAATCCCGTATAAAGTGATATCGAATTTCGATATGTTTTGTTTTCGAATGTTGTACGGGATTCTTTGTGATAGAAATTGCAGCAGAATTATCAATCAAAATAAGAGTAGTAAGAAACTTCAAACCGTAGTCGCAAAGATGTTGTATCCACAAAACCTGGGAACAGCAACTCGAGGCTGCAACATACTCAGCTTCGGCGGTTGAAGTGGAGACCATTGTCTGCTTCTTACACTGCCAGGAAACAATCCGGTTTCCTATAAATTGACATCCTGCAATCGTTGATTTGAAGTTGATCTTGCAACCTCCATAGTCCGAGTCTGAATAGGCAGTAAGATCAAAAGTATCATCCTTGGGGTACCACAACCCGATGTCTGGATTTCCCCTTAAATACTGAAGAATTCTCTTGACTGCAGCTAGGTGAGTCACTCGTGGACTTGTTTGATACCTAGCACAAAGACAAACAGCAAACATAATATCAGGACGAGAAGCCATTAAATACATTAAAGAACCGATCATGGCACGATAGAGGGTAGGATCAACGGAATCCTCCAATTCATCCAGTGATAAATTGTGCCCTACTGGAAGAGGAGTAGAAGGGATTTTTCCGGCAAAAATCTTGAATCGGCTCAAGACGTCGTTCACATACTTAGTCTGGTGAATAAAAATTCCGTGAGTAGACTAGTGAACCTGCAACCCTAAAAATAAATTCATCTCTCCCATCGAGCTTATCTCGAACTTTGTTTGCATGGACTTTTCGAACTCCTTACACAATGTTTCGTTTGTAGACCCAAAAATAATATCGTCGACATAAATCTGGACTAGGAGAAGATCGTCACCAAAAGTTTTATGAAATAAAGTGCAGTCGACAGTCCCTCGTTTGAAGCCATTATCAGTCAGATGGTCGGCGAGCGTGCCATACCAAGCTCTCGGGGCTTGATGTAGACCATACAGGGCCTTGTTTAATCTGTAAACCCGGTCCGGATAATCAGGATCTTCAAAACCAGGAGGCTGTAAAACAAACACTTCCTCGTGTAATTCACCATTGAGAAAAGCACTTTTAACAACCATTTGATAGACTGTTGGTACATGTGTGTCAGTAGTTCATAGTCTAGCATTTGTAATCGAGTCTGTAATGCAATTATGTTTTGATTATGTTTATATTTGTAACACGCGAAGTTGTCAACAAGTTCGCTCTGGCGAACTTGTTGAATCAGCGAAGTTATTGACAACTTCGCCTGTGGCGAAGTTGTCGTGTTTATATACTGTTTCAGCCGAAACAGTTTGGGTTGATCGTTTAGGGTTTACGTTTCAGTTGTTCACTTCGTGTGTTACGTGTCATTGTCTGTAATAGTGACCTCGGGTCACGTGTTCGTTATCAATATAACGTGTTTGGTTTATTGCTTGTGTGTTCGATCTCTACATACTCTACACTCGTATCTACCTACGCAGGGATTCCGCACCTGCGTTGTTAGCGACATCCCGTGTACGATCCGTTCAGGAACCTACATAGACCTTGATATTCTTATAAGCTGCATATGCCAGGAAGATTCGAATCGACTCTAATCTTGCAACTGGAGCATATACCTCTATGTAATCAATACCCTCTTGCTGATGAAAACCTTGCACCACTAGACGTGCTTTGTTTCTAACAATCACCCCTCGATCGTCTTTCTTACACTTAAATACCCACTTAGTCGGAATGGCTTTCTTGACTCTAGCAGGTTTGTCTATTAAGTCCCAAACACCCAAACGTGCAAATTGCTGTAATTCTTCTTGCATAGCTTCTACCCAATAAGGATCTTCAAGTGCCTTACGAGCTGTCGTTGGCTCAACTTGAGATAGAAAGCAAGAGAATTTAGCAAGATTCACAATTCCCGAAGAATGTAAGTTAGTATAAGCACACAATATGTTATTATCACTTGACGAAGCAACTTGATGACGTGAACGAACGCCCACATCAAGTTCTCCAATGATATTTTCCTGTGGATGATATCCATGAATCCGAAGAGTGGATTTCTCAGGAACAACAACATTATCAAATAAGTTAGTGTAATGTTCACCCAACTCATGAGATTATCAACATTATCACCGTCAAGATCAATAACTTGAACTTTAGCTTGATCATCATCAGAAGAAGCAGAAACATTATCAATAGCAACTGGAAAAACAACTTGAGGTTCTTCAGTTGGAGCATCTGATTGAGCTTCAATTTCATTAGAACTTGAAGATCTTGGAATGGTCAAATGATCTTCAAAGTATGCTCGAACCAGATCTTCGTCGAATGTGTTCAGTCGAAGGAGTAAATGAATTAAATAAACTATCGTAGTCAAACATCCATTCTGGACCTTTCCCTTGAGGAGGAGTTGTGTACTTTTGACAGTCCATATGGTACCATTCTTCAACACAACCAGATGTGAAATTAAAAACCCTTTTCTTTGGAGATGCATATCCCAAGAAATACCCTTCGATAGCTTTTTCTTCAAATTTACCCGAATCATTCTTCAACATTGTACACGGACACCCAAGTGGTTCCAGGTACTTTAAATTAGGTTTTCTATTATTTAAGATCTCGTAGCTTGTCTTCTTGAGTCGTTTCACAGTTAGAACTCGATTAAGCGTATAACAAGCTGTATTCACTGCCTCATTCCAGAAGTGGACAGGAAGCTTAAAATCAGCGAGCATTGTGCGTGCAGCTTCAATCAGAGTTCTATTTTTCCGTTTAGCAACACCGTTTTGTTGAGGTACATAAGGTGCACTATATTCTCGGTTAATTCCCTTTTGAATACAAAAGAAATCCAATATAGTGTTTTTGAATTCAGTACCATTATCACTTCGGATTCTCCTCACCTTTTGTTTATACAGTGCTTCGATCTTAGTAATAAGGTTTCGTACCAAAACCGGTGTTTGATCCTTCGAACTCATAAATAACACCCAAGAGTATCTTGAATAATCATCAGTCACTACAAGACAATACCAATCCCCAGAAATACTCGCACGATTAACAGGACCAAACAAATCCATATGAAGTCGTTCAAGAGAAGTATCAACGGAATTCAATAACTTAGAGGGATGTGTCTTCTTCTTCTGTTTGCCCTTTTTGCATGCAACGCAGTGATCGGATAACTTAAAATTCTTTAACGAGACACCCTCAACTAAGTCATTTGCCATTAAATAATTCATCTTTCTGACATGTATGTGACCCATTCTACGATGCCATAGAATTGAGTCTTTCTCGGTTGCTTTCGAGACAAAACATGTTTCGATCGATGTGGATACCTTAGAACTCATATTTAAGACATAAATATCATTTGATCATGGTGATTGCATGACAACCATGTCCTCGGGAATAACATAACCCGGTTTCAAGATAAGACATTCTTTGTCAGTAAATATCATAGTGTACTTTTTATCACAAATCTGCGATACACTCAATAAGTTATGATCAACTTTGTAGCAATAATTCATTTTCTCAAACGTAATGTGACCATTTGAAACTTCACGCTCTTGTGTGATCATGCCCCCAAAATTCCCAGTAAACGCTACATAACCCCCTTCAATATTTCTTACGTTGGTTAATAGGTCGAGATTCCCAGTGATATGACGAGAACATCCGCTATCCATGATCCAGTTTTCACTAGAGCTGGTCTTGGATGAACCCTACACACAAATGAAAGTGATTAGTTCAAAAAGGCAGCCCAGGCCTCGGTCTTGGGCACCTCTTGGTTTTCTTGGGAAAAATTAACTTTACTTGCATTCATTTGTTGTTCAGCAACTTGTGAATAAGTTGCAGGTTTCTTTGACTTTCGTCTTAGATACACTACCTGAACCACATTTGAATTTTCATTCTTACACAAAGGAGCAGTTGGAACAAACTTGGATTTAACTTGACCATAAGTCTCATTAACATGAACCACCTTACGAGGATTCACATTAAAGAACATAATATGAGTATCATAAGCATACGACACATGTCGTTTCAAAATCTCCTTTATAACAGGAAACGGTTTGGAATGGTCCTTGATAAAAGGATGAAGATTCTGCTGATACTTCTGACTACAATCCCTCACAACATGACCAAGTTGACCGCACAAGAAACAAGTTCGCATGTCTACACGATGATGATGCGAGTTATTTGGAATGAATGACTCAGAAGTTTGTTGATGACTCACATTTTTAGTCATGCTCTTAGCAAACTCATCAGATAATTCAGATTTCTTCTTTAAGTAAAAATCTAAATTAGAACAGTTTGAAAAACTTTTCAAGGTGTCAGTTCCTGTTGACTTAACAAATTTAACTTGCTTAGCTTGTTTTAAAACTTGTTTTGCTCTTGTCATTGGATCTGATGAAACTGATGTTTTCGCTTGAGCATATTGACGTTCAAGTTCACGAACTTTGGAAGTTTCATTGTAAAACACACTTTCAATTAGTTCAGGTTTAATGATACTAATTGGAATGTCTTTTTCAGTGAACATTGTGTCCATTCCCTTTAACTTAAAAACTCTAGCAGCAGATGGCTTAGAACTAGAAGGATTAATGAAACACATTAAATCCTCATCAGAAATTTTCGGTTTTTTTGACTTCTTTGCCTTCACAGAGTTCACTTTCATCGGATTTTCCTTTTTCACTTGAGGTTTGTGTGAACCATACACTGCTTCCTCAAAATCGTGAGGCTCGCACAGAATATGATTAGAACTAGGAATGTTCTTATTCTTGTGTATAGTCTCGGGTTCAACCACATCCTCGATAATGACCTCGTCATCATGTTCAACAAACACCTTTTTGCTTTGAACATGAGATTTTTGAGGAGCAACTTGGGTTTTAACATTTTCAGATTTAACATTTTCTGAAATCACAGGTTCTTTCAAAATTACCTCTTCTTCCTTTTTGGCAAAAGGATTTATTTTATAATCATTGTGAAATGGTGGAGGAATATCTACAAAACCTATACCTTTCTTAGACTCCTTTTGTTTTCCAGAAACTTCAATAATTTCATTCAACAAAAACGAAGAATTTCGAAATTTACCCAACTTGTTCTTCAACTCAAGAACCTCATTCTCAAGCTCAGTTATCTTAGAACGATGTTTCAATATTTCTTGAAAGTTTTGGTCATTAATGGTCATTTTCACAGATAATTCGGCTTTGAGATCATGGTAACTTGTCGACAATGCTTCAATCTTTTCTCGAGATCTCATTTGAGATTCAAGAGATTGTCGATAAGTATCTTTCAGAGAAGCAATTTCTTGTATAAGACTATCATTTTGGTTTTTCAAAACTTCTAACTTAGATTTGTTAGATTCACAGTCAACACATGATGCTTTAACAAATGAAGTAGCAGAAATAGAATTACTAACCTCGTTAATCTTGGCCATGCAAGCAAACATTGATTCGGAAGGCTTGTCGCAAGAGTCGTCAGAATCAGATCCAGAATCATTATTGGAAGACATCTCACTACCAGTTGCATCTTGACAATCTTTATGTAACCCAAACATAGCCAAATTTGCTTGAACATCATTGCATAGTAACCATTGTGACCAGTCGGTTCCATTTGCTAACATTGCTTGTGTTGTAGAAGAAGATGGTTTCTTTTCAGCATCACTTCCTCGTGATGTAGAAGCATTTTGACTTTGACCATGAGGACCAGTGTATTATTTCCTTGGTTTGTCACATTCCTTCGCGAACTGCCCAAATTCTTGACAATTATAACACTTTACTTTTAATTTATCAAAACCCAACTTTTTGTTTAAAGCTGGAAGATCTTTTCCAGTTCTCTGCATGAATCTTTTAACTTTACGGACGATCATAGCCATGTTCCATTTTAAATCCATGATTTCTAAATCATCTGGATCTATCAGATCATAGTCCTCATCTGTTAAATCACTTGTGGCAATCTTACTACTCACTAAGTTTTCATATGAAGATATAAAAGCTGTCAGAAAAGCAAAGTTTTGCTCAGCTTCCTTCATATTAACACTAGGTGGTGTAGCAAATGGATTTGTATTAGTTGAACTTCCAGAACCACCCAAATTACCAGTAGAGTAGAAACGAACTTTTGGATCATTAAACATAGTTGATTCTTGTTCACTTGCAGCATGAGTAAGAAAAGCAGTGATTGGAGAGATCGTTGAACTAAGAGGCATACTTCCACCATAGAAAGCTGGATCTTGATTTTCTTTGGAGGATTTTTGACACTTAAGATCGTATTCTCTAGCTTCGATCTTTTGTAGAAATTCAAGTGCCGTCAAGTCTTCATTCACAAAATAGTCATTCTCTTTCAAAACGATTAGAAATGTTGAGTAAGTACTTGGAAGCACACTTTTAATAGTGTCAATTTTATCCCTTTCAGAAATTTCCATTTTCATCTTGTCCATTTCAGCAATTAAATGACTAAATCTAGTAGTCATCTCTTCAACTGTTTCTCCCTTCAATAGATTAAAGTTTCGAAACTGAAACTTGAGCATCACTTTCTTACTCTCAGCTGTGTTTCCCATGCTTCTCATACGTAGATGTTGAAATAAAGACGCACATCTCTTGATACTACCCACTTGATGAAAGATATTCTCGGGTAAAGCCATGGCAAGAGTAGAATAGGCTTTTATCTCGATTTCTATTGCTTTCTTCTCTTCTTGTGAGTATTGAGAAACAGCTTTAGGAGTATACCCAATAGTATCATCACCAATCATTGGTGCAACATAAACTTCATCAAGACAATAAGAGCAATCAGGATGAACAGATCCCAAATGTGCACGAAACCGAGGTTCCCACTTGGCAAAGTCACTGAACTTCATCAATCTTGGACATTTAGAATGCGAACCTATCTCGGTATCAAGTTGCAACATTTGTTGCATCAACATGTTTTGAGACGCTAATGCATACATACCGGCCATCTTTGAAAAGTTTCAAAAATGTAAAGGGTGTAACAAATAAAATTTAACAATCTGTGAACAGTTATAGCGAATTGTGAACAGTTATAGCGAACCGTGAACAGTGTTTAACGAATCAACTCTTAACAAGGTTAAGATTGACCAAATGGCGAAACAGATAACGAATGAGATGAAGGTTTAGCGAATCACAAGTCAACTTAACGAATTGATCACACGAATCACAAAGGACTAGTTTAGCGAATCAGATGTTAATCAGTAACGAATCGTCAAAATAAACTTAGCGAATCACTAAGGAATGCTTAGCGAATCAGCTACAGTGGATTAGCGAATCACACTATAGCGAATCAGGTTGTTACAACCGTTTGTACAAACTCTGACACCTTATTCCACGTGGCAAAGGTTGTTAGGACACAAATCCCAAGTTGGACGCGTGTCACACGAATTGGTTAATCTAGATAACGAACTAGATAACACGAAATGGCTAACGAACAAGGTAACGAAGTAACAAATTTGATAACGAATCACGAATAATCACGAATAAACATATAGCGAATCACCAGGAAGATGATAGCGAATTACGTTCATCTTCAAATCTTCAAATATTCAACATAATTTTCCAGAAATTATGAAGAACAACCCAGAAACCCAGAATTGTCAAATCCGTAATACGACTTCGTTATTCAACCAAATCGCACAGTCGACCTACCAATATCCTCATAAACCAATTCCGAATCCAGTACACTAAACCTCGTAACCGATTAACACCCTAAACCAATTCAATTACACCAAAAACTATCCCTTGTTTCGGACTTAAACCGAATCCAAAACCAATCCACATAGATCCAATTCAAACCTCAATTCCACCTCACAAATCCTTACCAATACCTTAATCAACCTAAATCCAGTTCAAATTGTTCATAATTCAAACAATTTAACCATAAATCGATTCAAAAACGCTTAAACATAAAAATTAATAAAAACGATAACAATATCAACACCAAATCAAGTGTATGAGCACCAACAGCTCTGATACCACTTGTTGGAACCCTATTACTCGTATAAATAACAATAACTACTAACAGATCCCAGATCTGTGTTTATACTATTAATACGATTAAGGATCTAGCTCATAATTAACTTTGATTCAGTGTTATGTATGTGTATATATTATCAATATATTATCTGTATAATATTAGGTGAAGCTTGAGAGAGAGTTGGGACAACAATTCGTTAATTAATCTCTGCCAAACTTTTTTTTAAATTGTGAACAGGAGTTCACTATATATAGAAGGTGATCTGGTTCGCTAACATCCCCTAGCGAACCAGCCTCTCCTTCGTTACATACATTAACATAGCGAAACACCCCCTGATTCGTTAACATCCCCTAACGAATCAGGAGGGAATACATTTAATGTCTAGTTCGCTACCATCCCCTAGCGAACTAGACTATAACTTAACGAACTAGCTATTAAATAAAATAATTATTACATTAATTAATAAACAAAAACGTTAACGATAAATACAAAGACTCTAGACGCAAAACCGTGCACTAACATGCTCGAAGAAGTATTTTAAACTCTTATGATCGGTGTAAATGGTACACTTAGTACCATACAGATAATATCTCCAAATCTTGATAGCGTGCACTACGGCTGCTAGCTCTAAATCATGCGTCGGATAAGTACTCTCATGGACTTTCAACTGTCTAGACGCGTATGCTATCACCTTTCCTCGTTGCATCAACACGAAACCTAACCCACGATGCGATGCATCGGTACAAACAATCAAATCCTCGTCACCATCGGGCAAAGCAAGGATTGGAGCTTGCATGAGTCTTCTCTTTAATTTCTCAAAATCTTCCTCTTGAAACTTACCCCAAGTGAATACTACCGACTTTCGGGTTATACCGGTCAACGGTGCGACTATCTTGGAGAAGCCTTCGATGAATCTCCTATAGTAGCCAGCTAACCCTAAGAAGCTTTGTATATCAGTCGGATTTTGTGGAGTCTTCCAGTTTGTTATCGCTTCAATCTTAGATGGGTTCACGGTAATCCCTTCAGGATTAATCACGTGATCTAGAAATTGCACTTCTCGCAACCAAAAGCCGCATTTCGAAAACTTAGCATACAACTTCTCTTTCTTCAGAGTCTCCAATACTTCTCTCAGATGCTCGGCATGATCAGGCTCGCTTTTTGAATAAATCTATATATCATCGATGAAGACGATAACTTACTTATCCAACATCGGCCGACACACCCTATTCATCATATTCATAAATGCTGCAGGATCATTCGTTAGACCGAATGCAATCACGAGGAACTCGTAGTGTCCATACATACCGTGTCCGAAACGCTATTTTAGGGATGTATGTCTCTTTCACCTTCAATTGATGATAGTCTGATCTGAGATTTATTCGTGAGAACCAACTTGAACCATGCAGTTGGTCAAACAGATCCTCAATCTTTCGCAAAGGATATCTATTCTTTAACATAAGCTTGTTCAGCTCACGATAGTCTATACACATACTCATACTTCCATCCTTCTTTTTCACGAACAACACCGGTGCGCCCCACGGGAAACACATGGTCTAATAAAACCCTTGTCGAGGAGTTCTTGCAGTTGGGACCTCAATTCTTTCATCTCGAACGGCGCTAGACGGTAAGGAACTTTCGCGACGGGCTGGGCTCCTGGTACTAAATCTGTCTGGAATTCTATCTCTCACTCCGGTGGTAATCCCGGAAGATCCTCAGAGAATTCTTCTGGGTTGTCACACACGATAGGAACATCTTTCATTTCTTTTGTCTCGGCCATAGCATTGACAACATACGCCAGGTAGGCACCACACCCTCGCCCTAACAAACCCTTGGCTTTTATCATCGAAATGACATTAAGTCTAGAACTTTCCTTATCACCATAGACCGTCACCGAACTACCATCCAAGGACTTTAACCTTATTATCCTACTCTTACACACTATCTGAGCCTCTTACTCAGATTGTACCAATCCATTCCAAACCCCACATCGAACCCTCCTAAGGTCATAACATACAAAGTAACAGGGAAATCATGTCCTTCTCTATCTTACAGTCCTTAACCATTTTTATTATTTTAACCGAGGTGTTACTAGCGGTTTATACTATAAAAGTTTCAGACACTCGGCAACATTTCATTTTAGCTAATTTGCTAAATGGGGTAGCTACGAAACTTTTGTTCGCACCCGAATCAAATAATACTGAAGCGGACATACTGTATACTAGAAACGTACATGTGACAACATCTGGAATCTGCTTGGCTTGTTCCTGGGTTAACATGTAATCTCTGGTCCTCGGCCTAGTCTGATCAGCATCATTCTTTCCACTCCCTCCAGTCCCACCAACGGTGCATTCCTTAACAAAATGGCCCGACTTACCGCACTTATAACATGCGGGTTTTGTAGTGCAAACGAGGGCTTAATGTCCCACCTTTCAACACTTATAATAGGCATTTGATCCCTGCCTGCATTCTCCACCATGAGCCTTACCACACTTATAGCAAACATCAGATTCTTTGCCCCACTTGCACGCACCCCATGCATCTTTCAACAGGTCTTACACGACCTCTTCTCCCAAACTCTCTGCTGCTTGTTCTTAGGGTTCCACAACTAATTACTGGGTCGTTTTGCAGGAGCAACCCATTTCTTATCCTTCTCCTCTTCCGCCACCACCCCGTCTGCCGATAAGTCGTTGTAAACCATTTCTGCGAGCCCTACAGCAGAATCAAAGGTACCAGGTCTACTAGCCTTGACCAAGACGCGAACATTCTGCGGCAATCCTCTAATGTAACACTTGATCCACTTGGCCTCAGTGTTCACCATGTTTGGCATCAACCTTGACATGCAGTTGAATTCAGTGGTGTATTCGCGGTGTGTCATCTTACCCGTCTTCAGAGTCAAGAACTTCATTTCAACCCTTTCAACCTATGCATCCGAACAAAACCTCTTCGTCATCAATTCCTTTAGATCATCCCACCCCATAGCTTTGATCTCCTCCCGGGTCTTCCTCTGTTCAAAAAATTCCCACCAGTACATGGCTTCATCACCAATAGATTGGGTAACTAAATTAATTAAATTAACTTAACGGAAACACTTAACGAAACTTAACGTTTGTGACAGACAATGGAGAAAACGTCTACCTAGGTAAGAATCATATTGAAGGTCTAACAAGCTAATGGATTGAATGATCTCACGACACCGGTATCTAAATATGACACATCTAAGGCTCGCTCAAGAAGGCTAGATCACCTCTCGGTCTCACTAACAAACCTTAACTTACACTTAATTGATTTTAAGAACAAACCGGGAAACGAATGCTAAGGTGTTCTAACGTCGACTCTCCTCTCGGTCTCACCGACACACGACCCTAATGGAAACGAATACTACGCAACCTAGGATAGAGGAACAATTTGATTTAACATAAACTAGACCAACTAATCGCTCACGAACCCAAACCCGACAAGAATCGAACCCCCTCTCGCGCGATCCTAATCCTAACAAGTAAAAGCAATGAGACGACTTTACTTCATATCACCTCTCGGTCTCTAAGAAGATGCTTACCCGCTGACTTATATCTATTAACAATCTCAACAAAACCCTACGGTTGTACCTACCGCAAACAAACTCTAAACACAAAGTAAAGAATTGAACATGCAACTATCAATCAAAACCAATTCAATTAATCGAAGCACAAGGTTATGAGATAATATAAATAATACGGCAGCCACTAAACACAGTCTAATTCATCATTAAATGATACTTTCAATAGCAATTCAAGTCATATTAACCAAACAATCCATTCAACTAATCAAAACCGAACAAAAATCATCAAACCTAGGTAGAACTAAGAAGTTTAGCTAATCATAATCAATGAACAGTAGATAAAATATATAAAAATGATAAAATTGTTCATATAAATCTGATTACAAAAGGTTTGAATGATTAAAAACCAAAAACGAATTCATAAACGTTAAAATATTCAAAACCGACAACCGAAGGATGAAAGATAGAACCGTAAGCTTGTCCTCCTTGGTTTCTCCTCAAGATCAGGTGTGGTGGCTGGAAATATTATGTTAAATTCGTTCATAGGGTATTAGCCCTTGACATATGTATAAATACCTCCTTCCTAATATAAAATAGGTTAAAACAAGCCCACAAGGCCTACTAGATGACAAAATAGATGGGGTAGTTGATTCCTGAACATTCTTGACATGTGGGATGTCGCATAGCGCGAGCATGGATGCCTCACCTGGTCGCGTAGCGCGGCCAGGTCCTGGGTGTTCGTTTCTTCGTTTTCTGACTCGTTTATCTTCAAACACGCATACCGGCTTCATCTGAATCCCGGTTGAGCTGATTCATTCTTCATTAAACTCATTTTTTCGCTCTCCTCAACATGGGACCTATCATATACACAAAAGGTTAATTTCATGTAAGAACAAGTTATATTCGTTAACAGTTTACGCACAAAACAACACAAAAACGGGATAAACCGCTATGTGTTTTGCAACACATCAAATATGCCCACAATTGAACCTTTTTCGTCCCTGAAAACGATTTATGCAATGGAATCATAATCAGAAAAAATGATCTTAAAAACATATAGATTATTTTAAAGTTCACGAAAATGCAAAAACTGCAATTGCCGATATCGTTGTCCACTTAAACCCATGCCTTGATCTTTACTGGTACAAATAAGATCCAATAATTTATATTACTAAGTGGTTTACACAATTAAGACCCACTTATTTTCAGCTTTTACCAGACCAGACCACCCCAACTTGACTTAAACCTCAAAATCAACATATTTAAAATTTTTGTTGCTCTTTTTTTTTTCATCAACAGTTAAGACGATCAAGGGTGTTGTTTATCCACCTAAGCTTAAGCATCAAAGTCTACCAAGCAACCATTACATACAATTAAGGTATAATTAATTAATTAATTAGCTAGTGTTCCCCACAACATGACATACCCCCATTATCAAGCAATAACCCAAACCATCACCGTAGGTGAGCATGCAAAATTTCATCTGTAGGGTTTACATGTAGCGTGTCTCTTGTGGTCTATTTCTTAACGGTAATGAGATGCGAGCAAGGAGACCTCATGTGGCTAACAGCGTGGATGATCAAGTCAGTAGTGTATTTGTACTTTTAGGACGTAGTGATCATGTCTATTTACTTATGTGGCAGAAAACTGCGGGTTTGTTTTTTTATAGCTTTATCTTAAATATTCACAATCCCATAGGAATTGTAAATACCCAGATGAATAGACTGCATAAGGACCCATGGCATCCGGACACGAAGCATCCCATCAATACAAGAATTAAGGTTATAAAACCATATAACAATGAAGTGTAAAACACTAAAACTAAGCACTTTAAGATTTCTATCACCGGCTACATGGCATACTCTAACGTTAAACCTACCCAAGCTTCATTTGATAACGTATTCAACTTTTAAATTCATAATATTTTTAACATTCACATTTCATACCAAAAATTGAGGCTTGAGTAGACCTTTCATTACTTATTTTCCACGGACAAAACGCTTTACCCTCAAAAGATTTCCGTTTACCATTTTATCAAATTGACCTTTCATTCTCAAGGCTGAGCCTACCGACACATCCCAAGTTAAGTGCGTTTTCTTTTATATTATCTCACATTATTAGTAGTTTGAAAAACCAATTTCCGATTTACTATAATTTTCCATTATTTGCAAAAATATCCATTAAATTTTCAGGACATTTTTCTTTAAGTTTTCAATCAATTTATTTTTTCAATTTTTTTTTGCCGAAAACATTAATTTCCCATCCCCACACTTTAATTTCACATTGTCCTCAATGTGAGAAAAAAGGAAATTACAAGTAAAATTATGAATAAACTAATAAATTGGAACAGACTCCCCTGGTAAATAGAAAATATGCCTCGTGAGTCGTGTCCCGCGCTCATCAATTCAAACGTGATCAATAAACTCTTTTCAAATAACATCATCTTTCACGAACAAAAGCGGCAATACTGAAACAAGTGGCATCCCCACACTTGTTTAAAACCATATCCCATCAACCATCTCATAAACTAACTTGGAACAACCTGCAAGTAAGAGAAGAAACAACCGGCAGAGCAAAGATGTAAAAACAAAATAGAAATAAAAATAGAAGAAAAAGATAGTACCGGGTTGCCTCCCAGGAAGCGCTATGTTTACTAAAAGTCTTCAGCCGGACTTACTCCCGAAACCTCAATCAGGAGGCTTGTCCTTGATCCTCTTCCCATCGATACTCCTCAATACTCTCCTCTTACAATTGGTCGGGAAGAAACCAATTGCAGAACTCTCATGGGCCCAACCATATGAATTAAACTCGGCCCACCAACTCTTGAATTCCCCCAAAAATGGTTCAATGAAGTGAAACGGGGAAGTCAATATCTTCATCACACTACGATTTCTTCGCCCAGAACTTCTCCTTCTAATTCTTTTAGCCAAGTTTTTAAACGTTAACACGTCCCGAATGGAGATTGAGTACGGTTCTTGTTTTGGTTTTTCACAATCGAGGTGAAGTGTCGAAAGGACCGAATCACTAACTACTTCATGGTTCTCCTTACAAAGCCCCATCTCGATCCCCCCATTTGGCTCGTTATATATTAAATCTTCAAGCAGATTTAGATCACCAAGTGGGTCAAACTCGCCTTCATTCGTAATGGCAAAGTCCATAAACTCTTCACCAAACTCATCCTTAAATTCTACCTCCCAAGAGAACACACTCCTCTACTCTCTGCTCCTCCATTCCAGTATCTTCAATATCACTCAGGGTTTCAAACAAAGGTGGAATATATTCCAAATCATTTCTAATAGCAAACAATACGTCATCCATTATTGCCTCCGATTCTGCGGTGGACTCTAATATATTCCCTAAAAAATCTTTATACCCTAAGAAGTTCCCCATTTGATCATATGCAAATCAGTATGGAGGAGACTTTGCAAAAAGTGATTCCCATGGAGCTTTTCGTGCCTCGACTTCTATATTTCGCCTCTCATAAACATCATGCACCCAGTGATTTCCGCCACAAACTTTGCGCCATGGTTCTTCAACTTGTAATCTGAACATTCTTCTTGTAAAGAACTCTCAAAAGAAACGGATCACGAGAACCAGAAAAAAATATAATAAAATAATTATAAAATAAAACTAAATTAAACAACTTAGATTAACTAATTTAAATTAAATATATACACAAACATACAAAAGGCAAGTCCCCAACTCGGGTCGTTCTCAATACGCCTCTAATAAAACCCTTGTCGAGGAGTTATTGCAGTTGGGACATCAATTCTTTCATCTCGACGGCGCTAGATGGTAAGGCGCTTTCGCAACGGGCTGGGCTCCTGGTACTAAATATATCTGGAATTCTATCTCTCGCTCCGGTGGTAATCCCGAAAGATTCTCAGGGAATACTTATGGGTAGTCACACACGATAGGAACATATTTCATTTCTTTTGTCTTGGTTGTAGCGTTGACAACATACGCCAGGTAGTCACCACACCCTCGCCCTAATAAAACCTTGGCTTTTATCATTGAAATGACATTAAGTCCAGAACTTTCCTTATCACCATAGACCATCACCGCACTACCATCCAAGGACTTTAACCTTATTATCATACTCTTACACACTATCTAAGCCTCTTACTCAGATTGTACCAATCCATTCCCAAACCCCACATCGACCCCTCCTAAGGTCATAACATACAAAGTAACAGGAAAATCATGTCCTTCTAACTCTATCCTACAGTCCTTAACCATTTTTATTATTTTAACCGAGGTGTCACTAGTTGTTTCTGTTATAAAAGTTTCAAACACTCGACAACATTTCATTTTAGCTAATTCACTAAATAGGGTGGCTATGAAACTTTTGTTCGCACCCGAATCAAATAATACTCAAGCGGATATAACGTTTACTAGAATCGTACATGTGACAACATATGGAATCTTCTTGGCTTGTTCCTGGGTTAACATGTAAGGTCTGGTTCTCGACCTAGTCTGATCAGCATCATTCTTTCCACTCCATCCAGTCCCACCAATGGTGCATTCCTTAGCAAAATGTCCCGACTTACTGCACTTATAACATTCGGGTTTTGGATTACAATCGGGGGAATAATGTCCCACCTTTCCACATTTAAAATAGGCATTTGATTCTTACCTGAATTCTCCACCATGAGCCTTATCACACTTATAGCAAACATTAGATCCTTTGCCCCACTTGCACTCACCCCCATGCATCTTTCAACAGGTCTTACATGACCTCTTCTCCCAAACTCTCGGCTGCTTGTTCTTAGGGTTCCACAACTAAGTACCGGGTCGTTTAGCAGGAGCAACCATTTCTTATCCTTCTCCTCTTCCGCCACCACCCCTTCTGTCGACAAGTCGTCGTAAACCATATCTGCGAGCCCTACAGCAGAATCAAAGGTACCAGGTCTACTAGCCTTGACCAAGACGCGAACATTTGCGGCAATCCCCTAATGTTACACTTGATCCGCTTGGCCTCAGTGTTCACCATGTCTGGCACCAACCTAGAAATGCAGTTGAATTCAGTGGTGTATTCGCGGTGTGTCATCTTACCCGCCTTCAGACTCAAGAACATCATTTCAACCCTTTCAACCTCTGCATCCGCAAAAAACCTCTTCATCACCAATTCCTTCAGATCATCCCAGCTCATAGCTTTGATCTCCTCCCGGGTCTTCCTCTGTTCAACAGATTCCCACTAGTACATGGCTTCATCACAAAAAGATTGGGTAGCATAACCCACAGCTTGGCCGGGACGGCATTCGTTGATTCGGATAACCTTGTCCATCGCGGTTATCAATTGGAGAGTAGCGATTGCGTCTTCCAAACCAGTCAGCTTTGGCGGGTCACAACCTTTGAAAGACTTATAGTTGCATGATGTGTGTCTAATGAATGCTCTTTATATGGAACTCACAACTAAGCTTTAAATTTATAAAACGGAAACTTCTAATGACACCACACACAACCGACAAGTGTACCGATCATAAGTAGTATAGACCTAAGAAGTCCGAGTATCAAATGCAAGGGCACGTGAGAACGCCTATGATCACTAAACCCTAGACGAGACCTTCCTAAGAATAATATTTTTTATTTGATTTTTAATAAATTAAACTACTTTACCTAAATTACTTTAACTAAATTAATTAAATTAACTTAACGAAAACACTTAACGAAACTTAACGTTTGTGACAGACAATGGAGAAAACGTCTACCTAGGTAAGAATCATATTGAAGGTCTAACAAGCTAATGGATTGAATGATCTCACGACACCGGTATCTAAAGATGACACAACTAAGGCTCACTCAAGAAAGCTAGATCACCTCTCGGTCTCACTAACAAACCTTAACTTACACATAATTGATTTTAAGAACAAACCGGGAAACGAATGATAAGGTGTTCTAATGTCGACTCTCCTCTCGGTCTCACCGACACACGACCCTAATGGAAACGAATACTACGCAACCAAGGATAGAGGAACAATTTGATTTAACATAAACTTGACCAAATAATCGCTCACGAACCCAAACCCGACAAGAACCGAACCCGCTCTCGTGCGATCCTAATCCTATCAAGTAAAAGCAATGAGACGACTTTACTTCATATCACCTCTCGGTCTCTAAGAAGATGCTTACCCGCTGACTTATATCGATTAACAATCTCATCAAAACCCTACGGTTGTACATACCGCAAACTCTAAACACAAAGTAAGGAATTGAACATGCAAGTATCGATCAAAACCAATACAATTAATCGAAGCATGATGTTATGAGATAATATAATTAATACAACAGCCACTAAACACAACCTAATTCATCATTAACCAAACTTTCAATAGCAATTCAAGTCATATTAACCAAACAATCCATTCAACTAATCAAAACCGAACAATAATCATCAAACCTGGGTAGAACTAAGAAGTTTAGCCAATCATAATCAATGAACAGTAGATAAAATATATAAAAATGATAAACATGTTCATATAAATCTGATTACAAAGGTTTGAATGATTAAAAACCAAAAACGAACTGACAAACGTTAAAATAGCCAAAACCGACAATCAAAGGATAAAAGATAGAACCGTAAGGTTGTCCTCCTTGGTTTCTCCTTAAGAGCAGGTGTGGTGGATGGAAATATTATGTTAAATTCATTCGTAGGGTATTAGCCCTTTATATATATATGAATAAACACCTCCTTCTTAATATAAAATATGTTAAAACAAGCCCACAAGGCCCACTAGAAGACAAAATAGATGGGGTAGCTGATTCCTAAACATTCTTGGCAGCCTTTGGGACATGTGGGATGTTGAATAGCGCGGGGATGGATTCCTCACCTGGTCGCGTTGCACGGCCAGGTCCTGGGTGCTCGTTTCTTCGTTTTCTGACTCGTTTATCTTCAAACGCGCATACCGGCTTCATCTAAATCTCGTTTTAGCTTATTCATTCTTCATTAAACTCGTTTTTTCGCCCTCTTCAGCACATCATTGCACCCACCTTGGCCTCTTTTCCTACCATCGACTTTCACCGACTTAACCACACTTGATTCCTTCTTCTTCTTCTTCTCATCATCCTTCTTACTCTTTTCCCCATACTTCTAAGCAGTCCTTGCCTGACTTCCAGCAGACTTTTCAGGATTCAAGTTCTTCACAACAGCTGCTACCACTTAAGCAATGGCAGCTTGAATCGCCAAGTTGATACCCTTCGTTGTTACTCGAATTTCGACCAGCTGCACATCCTTCTCCCTCAGTGTTAGTAGCTGATTCTACCGACGGTTCTCGGACAATGTGTGGCCTACCAAGACGTCCTGTACGTCCTCCCTTTCCAGCAACTTTCCTAGCTCCAGCCATTCGTATTCTATAAGGAAACACAAACGTCATCACTTAAGGAACCATTTAGTACAAGGATAATAAGGCTAACAGGTAATAACAGTGGCCAGCTGTGATTAGCTGATCACGTTACTCTCCGTGTCCTATACACTTCGCTTTGTTAGTCCACTTGTGCTAGTTCTACTTTTAACAGTTAGACAATCAAATAGTTCATATCATCATATACTCATATCCCTAGCAATTAAGCTAGCATTCATACATTTTTTATTTAGCAATTAAGCTAGAATTCACTCATCATTCCACTTTACATGTGAAATTAATCAAATACTTTACCTTTACTCAGCTTGCTTGAGTGACACATGGCTTTCTTGACACATGGCTTCCTGTCTTTCATATTAAACATCAAATCATAAAAACAACTTGACTCCTCAGATGTCCGCTGATGTGTGTATAATGATGCCCTTTCTAAATGACCCACAACTAAGCTTTATATTTATTAAACGAAAATCCTAACGAATCCACAAAAAACCGGAAAGTGTACTGATCACTAATAGTATAGCACTAAGGAAGTCCGAGTATCGAACACAAGGACACGTGAAAACGTACTTAATAATTAACCCTAAATAAGACTCACCTAAGAATAATATATTTTAAATGATTTTTAATTATTAACTACATAACCTAACTTAAATTAACTTAAAAGACTTAAATTAAGAAAACTAGACGAAACTTTAAACATAAGATTGATCAACAAACATATACCTAGGTAAGAATCCTATTGAAGGTATAATAAGCTAATGGATTGTAGAATCTCACGACACCGGTTCCTAAGGATGACACAGCTAAGGTTCACTCAAGAAAGCTAGATCACCTCTCGGTCTCACTAACAAACCCTAACCTACACTTAGTTGATTTTAAGAACTAGCCGGGTGACGAATTGTTAAAGTGCTCTAATGTCGACTCTCCTCTCGGTCTCACCGACACACTACCCTAATGGAGACGAATACTACGCAACCAAGGATTGAAGAACAATTTTGTTTAACTTAAACTAGATCAACTAGTCGCTCAAAACCCAAACCCGACAAGAACCGAACCCGCTCTCGCTCGATCATAATCCTAACAAGTAAAAGCTATGAGACGACCCTACTTCCTATCACCTCTCGGTCTCTAAGAAGGTGTCTACCCGCTGAATCTAATCAATTAACATACCCTATTAAACCCTACATTTGTACTTACCCCAAAACAATCTCTAAACACAAAGTAAAGAGTTCAAACAAGCTAAAATCAATCAAAACTGATTCAATCAATCAAAGCTAGAGGTATATGAGTATAATTAAATAAATCACAACCACTAAACAAAACCTAATTTAATATTAAACCAAACTTTCATCAACAGTTTAAGTCATGATGATCAACAATCCATATTACTTACTAAAACCTAACAATATGCATCTAACCTAGGTAGAACTAACAAGTTTAGCCTAACATGATTTTTGGACAGCAGCTATACATTAGTTTAAGCACCATATAACTCAACCAAAACATAATTAAACTCATTCCATGATCAAGATTAATCAAGCACAAGTCAATCTTCAATTCAATTGCAAAACAATTCAAGTTAAAGATCAAAATTAACAAGTTATGAGTTTTGAACAATAGAACAAAGTTTATGGATGTAATACTCAAGATTATGGCTGAGTTTCTTGATGAATATGGTCCCTAGCTGCTGTACCAAGTTGTCCTAAGCTTCCTTCTTCTTCACTTGGTCACAAAAGATGCAAAAACGACTTTCTTTGGAACCTTAGAAGCTGCCGATCGGAAGTTTTTTGGATGGTTGCTGCTGATTTCGGGATTTAGAGGCTGGTCTAGGGTTTTTTTTCTTGTTAATTAACTTAATATATTATCATGTAAGGCTTTAATATTGTGAGATTGGGTCGGGCCTTGAGTTTTAGTCTTCAAAATTGATCAAAAATGCCCCTATAGTCTTCAAACTTTACTCTTTTCTCCATTAAAACTCATAACCTACGATTAATATTCAATCTTTGTAAGATCATGCAAAAACTATCAATAACTCTTATTTATTAAACTAAAAAGCAATTAAATCATGATAAAACGATAAGGAAAGTAAGTGTGTTTTACAACACATCAAACATCCCCACACTTCAGTCTTTTTCGTCCCTGAAAAAGTCAAATGCAGTTGGATCAGAATCGGAAAATACAGTCTTAAAAACATATAGGTTAATATTTTAAAGCTTAGAAGAACGCAAAAACCGCGATCACCGATATTGTTATCAACTTAAACCCATGCCTTAATCTTTACCGGGATAAATAAGATCCGTCGATAATACTACTCAGTGGTTTACACAATTAAGACTCGCTTATTTTCAGCTTTTACCGGACCAAACCACCCCAAATTGACTTAAACCTCAAAATTAGCAGAATTAAAACTTTTATTGCTCTATTTTTTTATGAATAATTAAGACGATCAAGGGTATTTTTTATCCACCTAAGCTTAAGCATCGAAGTCTACCAAGCATCCATTAGATACGATTAAGGTTCAATAAATTAACAGCTAGTGTTCCCCACAACATGGCATACCCCCCGTTATCAAGCAATACCCCGAAACCATCACCATAGGTGAGTATGCAAAATTTCATCTGTAGGGCTTACATGTAGCGTGTCCCTTGTGGTCCGTTTCTTAATGGTAATGAGACGTGAGCAAGGGGACCCCACATGGCTAACAGCGTGGATGGTCAAGTCTGTAATGTATTTGTACATTTGTACTTTTTTGATCATGTTTAAAGACTTATAAGGGTTTGCTCTTTTTGGATTTATTTTAAATATCCACAACCCCACTTAGGAATTGTGAATACCCAGATGAATAGATTGCATACATACCCATGGTCTCCGGACCCGAAGCATCCCATCAATACAGGATTTAAGGTAATAAAACAATACGCCAATGAGGTGTAAAACACTAAACTAGCAGTTTAATATTTATATCACAGGCTACACGGCATACTCTAACGTTAAAGCTACCCAAGCATCATATGATAACGTATTCAAATTTTTAAAAATCATGATATTTCCACTTTTTCATACCAAAATTTAAAGCTTGAGTATGGACCGACCTTTCATTACTTATCTTCCACGGACAAAACGCTTTACCCACAAAAGATTTATGTTTTAAACATTTTATCAAATTTGCCCTTTCATTTTCAAGGCTGAGCCTACCAACACATCCCAAGTTAAGTGCGTTTTCTTTTATTTATCTCATATTATTAGTAGTTTGAAAAACCGATTTTCGATAAATATCATCATCTTCCACTTTAACGCAAAAAGAAAACTAAATTCAAGGGAAATTTTTCTTTAAAAATTTTTTTTTAACATAAACATTATTTTATTTTTCTTAAAAATGAAAACGTCAATTCCCCATCCACACACTTAAATTTCACATTGTCCTCAATGTGAGACAAGGAAAAGACAAAACTAAACATAAAGAAAAATAAAGTGGAACAGACTCCCCTGGTATATGTGATCATGCAAGTGTGCGGTAAATCATGTTCCTCGCCCTCCTATTCGAACGCAAGCTTAAAACTCCAGTGCTCTCTATCAAGCTATCACTAACGAACGAATGCGGCAATCCTTAAGCAAATTGCATCCCCACACTTGTTTAACATTCCAGCTCATCAACCGTCATCAACCAGCCAAGGAATAACCTACAAGGAAGAGGAGAGACACCCGGAAAAACTCAGAAATAAAAATAAAATGAAAATAAAATAATAAGAAAAGATATTACCGGGTTGCCTCCCGGGAAGCGCTAAGTTTATCGAATAGTCTTCAGCCGGACTCGCTCCCGAAACCTCAATCAGGAGGCTTCTCCTTTATCCTCTTCCCATCGATGCTCCTCAATACTCTCCTCTTACAACTGGTTGGGAAGAAACCAATTTCACAACTCTCATGGGCCTGACCATATGAATTAAACTCGGCCCACCAACTCTCGTACTCCCCAAAAAATGATCCCCTAAAGTGAAACTGGAATAACGAACTCTTCTGCACACCATGAGCTCTGGGCCTAGATATCCTCCTTATTCTTTTAGCCAATTTTTTAAACCTCAACACGTCCCGAATGGAGATTGAGTACGGTTCATGTTTTGGTTTTTCACATTCAAAGTGCAATGGTGGAAAGACTGATTCACCAACCACCTCATGGCTCTCCTCACAAGGCTCATTCTTGATCCCCGCACTTGGCTTGTTAAACAATAGATCCTCAAGGAACTTTAAATCACCAAGTGGGTCACACTCTCCTTCATCCATAATGGTAAAATCCATAGACTCTTCGCCAAACTCACCCATGAACTCGTCGTCCCAAGAGGGAACATACTCCTCTAGTCTCTCCTCCTCCATTCCGGTATCTTCAATCTCACTCGGGGTTTCAAAGAAAGGTGGATTCAAAGGTGGAATATATTCCAAATCCTTTCTAATGGAAAACAGTACATCATCCATTATTGAGTCCAATTCTGGGGTGGGCTCTAATATATTTCCAGATAAGTCTTTAAACCCTAAGAAGTTCCCCATTTGATCATACGCAAATTGGTATGGATGAGGCTTTGCCACAAGTGATTCCCATGGAGCTTTTTGTGCTTCGGTTTCTATCCTACTTCGCTCATAAGCATCATGTACCCAGTGATCTCCGCCACACACTTTGCACCATGGCATTCCAACGTGTCGTCCGAACATATTTCCTGTAAAGAGCACTCAAAAGAAAAGGATCACGAGCACCAGATAAAAATAGAATAAAATACTAAAAATAAAATTAAACTAAAACAAAACTAATTAAAATAACTAATCTAACGAAAATACAATAGGTAAATCCCAACTCGGGACGTTCTCAATACGCCTCAAACCGTGTCCCCGGCAACGCTGCCAAAAACATGATGTGTGTATAATGATGCTCTTTCTAAATGACCCACAACTAAGCTTTAAATTTATTGAACGAAAATCCTAATGAATCCACAAAAAAACGGCAAGTGTATCGATCACTAATAGTATACCACTAAGGAAGTCCGAGTATCGAACACAAGGACACGTTAAAACGTACTTAATACTTAACCCTAAATAAGACTTACCTAAAAATAATATATTTTAAATGATTTTTAATTATTAACTACATAACCTAACTTAAATTAACTTAAAAGACTTAAATTAAGAAAACTAGACGAAACTTTGAACATAAGATTGATCAATGGGGAAAACGTCTACTTAGGTAAGAATCCTATTGAAGGTATAATAAGCTAATGGATTATAGAATCTCACGACACCGGTTCCTAAGGATGGCACAACTAAGGTTCACTCAAGAAAGCTAGATCACCTCTCGGTCTCACTAACAAACCCTAACCTACACTTAGTTGATTTTAAGAACTAACGGGGTGACGAATTGTTAAAGTGCTCTAATGTCGACTCTCCTCTCGGTCTCACCGACACACTACCCTAATGGAGACGAATACTACGCAACCAAGGATTGAAGAACAATTTTGTTTAACTTAAACTAGATCAACTAGTCGCTCAAAACCCAAACCCGACAAGAACCGAACCCGCTCTCGCGCGATCATAATCCTAACAAGTAAAAGCTATGAGACGACCCTACTTCCTATAACCTCTCGTTCTCTAAGAAGGTGTCTACCCGCTGAATCTAATCAATTAACATACCCTACTAAACCCTACATTTGTACTTCCCGCAAACAATCTCTAAACACAAAGTAAAGAGTTCAAACAAGCTAAAATCAATCAAAACTGATTCAATCAATCAAAGCTAGAGGTATATGAGTATAATTAAATAAATCACAACCACTAAACAAAACCTAATTCAATATTAAACCAAACTTTCATCAACAGTTTAAGTCATGATGATCAACAATCCATATTACTTACTAAAACCTAACAATATGCATCTAACTTAGGTAGAACTAACAAGTTTAGCCTAACATGATTTTTGGACAGCAGCTATACATTAGTTTAAGCACCATATAACTCAACCAAAACATAATTAAACTCATTCAATGATCAAGAATAATCAAGCACAAGTCAATCTTCAATTCAATTGCAAAACAATTTAAGTTAAAGATCAAAATTAACAAGTTATGAGTTTTGAACAATAGAACAAAGTTTATGGATGTAATACTCAAGATTATGGCTGAGTTTCTTGATGAATATGGTCCCTAGCTGCTGTACCAAGTTGTCCTAAGCTTTCTTCTTCTTCACTTGGTCACACAAGATGCAAAAACCACTTTTTTGGAACCTTAGAAGCTGCCGATCGGAAGTTTTTTGGATGGTTGCTGCTGATTTCGGGATTTAGAGGCTGGTCTAGGGTTTTTTTCTTGTTAATTAACTTAATATATTATCATGTAAGGCTTTAATCTTGTGGGCTTGGGTCGGGCCTTGAGTTTTAGTCTTCAAAATTGATCAAAAAGGCCTCTAGAGTCTTCAAACTTTACTCTTTTCTCCATTAAAACTCATAACCTATGATTAATATTCAATCTTTGTAAGATCATGCAAAAACTATCCATAACTCTTATTTATTAAACTAGAAAGCAATTAAATCATGATAAAACGATAAGGAAAGTAAGTTTGTTTTACAACACATCATCCGCTTCTTTATTCAACTGCCATGTGCCCCGCTAAAGCTAGCTGCTTCATCCTACTCACATGTGTGCATACTAAAAGTTAGCTACGCTGAGTGAGTTCTAATTAATCATACATTATACAATACGTATACTTATCTTCAATCATGAATCCGAAGATACATAATAATTACTTTACTAATTTACATAATTTCATACATACGTTCATAATTTAATACTTCCATACTATATAAGTACTATCCATTCTAGCTCATATATCATTAGGGTCTGATCCCTTACTTCTTCATCTACGCACGTACTGTCTTTACATACCCGTAACGTACATATACTTTCATTAATCATTTATACATACTCATATGTTGCACATATATATATATATATATGTATATATACACACACATTCATCTTTCATATACATACCTCCCTTGTCAATACGTGCAATATCCGAAGATCGTTCACGTACCGATAAGCTTTCATTCACATTCATAACATAATTCTGTCACATAAATAATACATGGCATACACTTACCATTTAAGGTAAGTGTATTAACATTCACATCGAGTATGCACACAACCCCGAAAACATAACAAGGAAATGGGGCTAGAAACTCACCTGAATGCGGTTACGTTCACCGTTTATGGTTATTCCTTTCTTTAGTTGTGCGCGACTAACTGAATGCGGTTACATTCACATCTATCGCTACCCATGTCGTGTTTCTTGTTTAATAATAACCCTAAACGCACGGGGGTCCGGCAGCAGCACCCCTAGCAGGGGGGTTCTAGGGGCGGCAGCCCCTAGCGGGGTCCAAGGTGCAGAGCCCCTGGCTGGGTTAAGCTTGGAAAAAATTTATTTTCGTTAACTGTCTTAACACATTTTCCATTATGATTTTAAATTATTATTTTATTCTCTAACTCATTTGTTATAACGAATTAAGCATGATTCGTTAACTGGATCGTTAGCTGATTCGTTATTCAAGTTCGTTATCTTGTCATCATCTGGTCCGTCACTCTGATTCGTTATCTGAACATGACTTGATTCGTTATCTTGACATAACGAATTGGGTGCGTTACTTCGTTATCTTAACATAACGAACGGGTGAACTGATTCGTTATCTGGACATAACGAATGGGTGAACTAATTCGCTATCTAGACATAACGAATGGGTGAACTAATTTGTTATCTTATCAGAACGAATTGCATCAATCTTATCCAGATTTTCACTCAGAGGTCAAGGTAAAAATCGATATGAACATAAACGGTCAACACACCCCCAGATCTGCAATTAACCCTTCAAATCATGATGAAACAACATGATTTTGATACCAAAAGACTCGCAATCTCAGCACTAACAAACCCTAATCATCCATTCATTCAAACATCGGGTTTTAGATGGTGCGATTTGTTCACTTCTAAAACCGGTTTATTAATCAATCATTAACCACATCAAATGTTAACGGATTTCGATAAGATTTGTTGCATTAGATTCGTTATCACCATACTCAAACAGATCTATGATTTTTTAACGAATCCTAACCTAAATGAACGATTTCTAAAGTTTAACGTACCTTAAATGAGTTGGTTTATGAACACAGTCTAGTCTTGATGTTGTGTTGGTTCGTCACGACATTCTAGCACCAACGGGTTCGGGTTTTCACCTTTGGATCTTGGCTCGGGTTATAGGATAGTGCTTGTGTGTGATTTTCAAGGTGTAGCCTATGGTGTAGAGATGGATAAAAATGGAAAAGATTATGGTTTAAGGGGTATTTATACTCCCTTAAGCCCATGGACCTAAGGCCCATTCCATCTCTTATTCCATCTTCTAATGTCCAAGCCAACCTTCTGTTAGTTTATTTATCTAAACCGATAAACGATACACTGTAAAATAAACGAAATTTCATTTATTATTATAACCGAAAACAGGATGTTACAATTTTTTTTAATAAAACACACTCTTTTTGAATTTTTGTATATTCTCCCTTAAATTTGTGCAAAAAAATTATAATGAAAAAATATTTATGTACAAATTTAACCTCAAAAAGACTCAATCATCGAAACGAAGCATTTTTATAAACCCCACAAGCACATTAAATCTGGTTGTTTCGACCGGTTTTGTAAATAAGTCCGCCACATTATTATCAGTGTGAACTTGCTCAAGATGAATCAATTTAAGGTCGTAACAGTCACGAATAAAATGAATTTTAATGTCAGTGTACTTGGTTTTTGAATGTTGAATAGGATTTTTAACATAGAAATAGCAGCATCATTATCACAAAAGATTGTGGTGTAAGAAATTCCAAACCATAATATAGTAATTGATGTTGCATCCAGATAACCTATGAGCAGCAAGCTAATGCAACAAAATATTCAGCCTCAGAGTGGAAGTGGGCACCGTATGTTGTTTCTTGCACTGCCATGAAATGAGTCGATCACCCACGAATTGGCATCCAGCCAATGTAGATTTCCTGTCAATATCATCTCCACCGTAATTGCTATTAGAAAAAGCATATAAGTCAAAATCAGAGTTTTTAGGATACCAAAGACCTAGCTTTGGTTTCCCGTTTAGATATATAAAAATACATTTAACAACAATTAAATGAAAGAGTTTAGGATTAGCCTGGAAACGGGCGCATTGACAGACAGCAAACATGATGTCATGGCAATTGGTGGTGAGATACATCATGGATCCGATCATTGACCGATAGTACGTTTGATCTACGGGATTCCCTTCAGGATTAGAAGAAAGAAGAGGTCTTTCCGCCATAGGAGTTGTTGCGCTCTTAGAATCTTGAAATTTGAACTTTGCAATCATGTCTTCAACGTGTTTTCCTTGATGCAACAAAATTCCCGTCGAACTTTGACGAACCTATAATCCCAGATGCGTTGTCATCTCCCCCCAACAAACTCATTTCAAATATATTTTTCATGACTTCTTCAAATTCAGAACATAGTGAAGATGATGGCATCCACATGTATCTGAACTAGGACCAAATCTTACCCAACAATTTTAAGGAACAGAGTCTGGTTTTTCTCTTGTAACCATGCCCCAGAATATGACCCGTCAAAGTTTCATACCATGCCCAAGTCGCTTGATGAAGACCATACAGTGCTTTATCTAACTTGTAAACATGAGTTGGATTCTTTGAGTCAACAAACCCTACTGGTTGATCCACATAAATCTCCTCCTTGACTTCTCCATACAGAAACGTTTTCTTGGCATCCCTCTGATAAACCGTGAATCCCATGTAGGATGCATATGCCAGAAAAATCCGAATAGCCTCAAGTAGAGCCACGGGAGCATACACTTCAGTGTATTCTAAGCCTTCAACCTGACAAAAACCACAAACGACAAGCTGTTCTTTGATTAGAACAATAACCCCTTATCATCTTGCTTGTTGCAAAATACCCATCTTGTATCTAACGCTTTCTTTTTAACTGGCAGCTCGACCAATCTCCAAACTTTGAGTTTATCAAACTGATTTAATTCCTCATGCATGGCATCCACCCAGCTTAGTTCCTGTAGTGCCATTTCAACTGACTTAGGCTCTATAAATGAGATGAAACAGAAAAACAAACAGCTTTTGATGTGTCCGGTCTGACTTATGGTGGACACTCCTGTTTCAAGAGGACCTATAACATTGTCAATTGGATGATCTCGTTGAATTCTTGTCGGAATTGAATGCCCGGGAACAGAACTGGTAGAAGGTAAGTTTGATGGATCTTCAAGGATTTCAGTAAGAGGGTTCTTCCATCCTAATGTCGTCGTACTGTGTGAGTACGAGGTACTGGAAATGTATTCACTAGGTATGACATCAATGAATAGAGAGCTTCCAAAGATTTGACGAATCGGACACTCCCCCTCAACTGATGAAACATAGACTGCAGGTGCTTGTAAAGACACAGTTTCGGTAACATCTTCTTATTGATTGTCTGACAACTGATGAGTGGTATCTAGTGATTCTGAAGGATCTATACCCAACACTGGAGATATGTGAGAGTCAGCAGATAAGCCTTCTTCCTGATAAACAGAATTTGAAACACCGGCACCTGAAATTTCTGTTTCGAATATTGGAAACACATTAAAGGGCTTGAAAAGTTCAATATAATTAAATAGCCAGTCTGGACCGACACGAGCATCAGTCTCATTTTCTTCTAACCAGAGCACGTCATAAGATTCCACTATCTACTTCGTTGACTTGTTGTAAACTCTGTAGGCGGTACGCCCAGCATATCCAACAAAATAACAATCATCAGCTTTTTCTCCAAACTTTGGAGTCGTTTCAAGATTCAATAGAGTACATGGACACCCAAAGGCCCGAAAATGTGCAACTATGGGTTTGTGACCATAAACAATCTCATAAGGAGTCTTCATCTGAGACTTGTTGATCAGCACTCGATTTTGAACATATCAGGCCATGTTAACAGCCTAGCCCAGAAAAACAGAGGCAGCTTTGAATCACACAACATAGTTCTTCCCACCTCAGTAAGATTTTTGTTCCTCCTTTCAGCAACACTATTTTGTTGCAGTGTCCGAGCTGAACTATACTGTCGAAACACCCCCTTTCGGCACAAAAATAATTCAGTGTTGAATTCTTGAATTCCGTGTCGTTGTCACAGCGAATACCCTTCAGCTTCAAGTTGAGCTGATTCTCCATAAGCACCATGAAGCGTTTTATCAATTCTACAGTTTCATACTTATTTGACAAGAAAAACACCCAAGTGAAACGTGAGTAATCATCAGTAGTAACAAGATAATAAGAGCTGCGAGAAACACTCTAAACATGAACAGGACCGATCATATCCATATGAAGCAATTGAAAAACTGATGAAACTATATTAACAAGTTTTGGCTTGTGTGATTTACGATTGTGTTTACCCAAGGCACAAGCCACTTCTTTTTCAATAGTAACAAAATATTTGACAGGTAAACCACGCACCAAGTCGTTTTTAGCAAGACGATTTAGATTTTTAATGTTTTCATGACCAAGATGACAATGGCAAAGCATGGCATTATGTTCTAACACTATTGAAAACAAGCATGTGATTTCATCAGGAACATTTTTGTTTATATCTATCACATAAGAATTATCCTTTCTCTGTGATCGAACAAGAACCCAATCCTCTGGTATGATGATACCAAGTTTTAAAATCTAACACTCTTTGTTAGTGAACTGTGTTGAAAAACCTTTATCATAGATCTGCGAGACGCTCAGCAGACTGTGTTTCAAATCAGGAACAAAATTAACATTTTCAAAATTTAGAACACCATTACTGATAGTACCATTCTGCATAATCTTCCCTCTCTCTCCTCCCGCAAAGGAAACATACCCACCTTTAAAGATTTGAATGTCGTGTAGTTGGGAAATGTCTCCTGTCATGTGGGTGGAACAGCCAGTATCAACATACCAAGGTCTGATGATATTCCTCCATAGCTGTTCCTGCACGAAGTACGAGATCAGCTAGTTATTAGTACCCAGTCCATATTTACACTGGGTAAACCTGATTTATCTAAAATTGTCATGGGTTGCCATGACATGTCTTCTCAATTGTCTAATATAGAATTTGATAGCTTGATCACCAGAGATTTAGGCAACCATTCATATTTAGTTTTGAAGATTTACTGTTGTTTGTATGAATAGATGTCTTAGTATCTGGTTTGCGAGTAGGAGACACTGATAACATTGTTGTCTTCCTAACTTGTTTCGGTCCAGAAACCGAGTTGGTTCTTGACACCGAAGCATAGTTTCTATCACTTTTTCAAAACGTGTAAGGCTTGGTCTGATGAGGACTAAACCTACCAACTTTGTTTCTTTTCCATTCACCGTTAGGGATTTTCCTTATAATAACTTGATTCTCATTGATGGGTATTTCGTGGCATATACCTCTGATAGTATCCATAATATGCGACATATGGATGGTGTGGACAATTTCTAGCAATATTACCAAGAGTGCCACAATTAAAACATGTTTGACGTTTTATGTGGAATTCATTGTGGTCAACTCCTTGTCTGGACCTGTTGTGTGAGCTAGTTTGCTTTTCTTGGCGTTTACCACCTGACTTATTGCTTTGTTTATCACAGTTTTGATCACTTGATCTTTCTTCCTTAACAAACTTATGTGATAGATATTTATGAGGATTCTTATTTTTATCGGATTTATTCAAAACACACCACCATATTTATTTCACAGTTATAAAAGAATCAACCACACAATTGTATTTGCTTTTAAAAACCGAGCCCACACAAACATTTGAAGTCACAGAATTCAAAGCCAATAAATTTAAAGAAATATGAGAATTAGTGTCATTATTATTCAAAACAAGCCAATCATCATCCTCATCAGTCCAATCCTCGACAACTACTTCATCTGCACGTGAAGTAAACGCATTAGTATCTTTCACCCTGAGATTGATTCAGTAGATTTTACTGAACCATGAGCATATTTAACATTTCATTGCATTTACCATATTGCATGGTTTTTACCCTTTCTTCCTGCTCTTTGGTAAGAGGAAGACTAGTGTAATTCTCATTGTATGGAGGGGGTACAACATTGTACCCTATCCCCTCACCAGCGTTTTCTTTATACCATAATTGATTCGATCATGGAGTTAATAACAGCACTAGAGCCTTTGAATTTCTTAAAGTCTAGTTCAGCTCTTTCAAATTTATAAGTTAAATTTATGATCTCTAGCTTAGAGGCTTCCAGTTCATCAGTTAACTCAGCAATTTTTTGCTCGGCAATAAGGTGGTGACACCATTTTATACTAAAATCCGATTGAAGTTTAGAAAAATCCTTTTTCTATGCCTCAATTTTATCTTTGAAAGCTTTCTCATTCTTCTTAAGAGTAAAACTTTTAGATTTTATTCCTTCCATTTCTCTAAGAAAGTAACTATTATGGGATTTTGTATAAATCAACTTTACTAATACAAGCTTGAGAACATAATTGGGAACATACCTCGAATGAGCTGGAAGAAGTGAAGGCCATGAAAGCAAATTGAAGTTCCTTTACTTGTTCCTCGACAACATTTTCTTCTTCAGCGACTTCAATTTGAGCAAAGTTTGCAGTCTGATTATTGATGCTGAGAGCTACCATCTGATCATTCCAAGAGAATATTTGAGTTACCAAACCCTTCTCACCCTCACCAGAACTTGCAGCATTTTCTCATCTTGCATCTCCCACTGGAACCATTTCCCTTTCTATATTTCCTTCCTTAGACGGGTTAGTGCATTCACGAGCAAAATGACCCCGCTCGTGACAGTTGTAGCACCTCAGAGTATCTTTGTTAAATCCCACCTTCTGATTTGTTGGCACATTCCAGTTGTTTCTGCCTGTTTTCTTAGTAAATTACTTTGCACGAAACACTGCCATGGCGATTTTCCAACAGATGTCCATTTCTTCTACATCATCAGGATGAATTTAGTCTAGCTCGCAGCTACAACTGGATGAACCAAATCTCTAGCAAGAAAGGCGTTGTATCAATTCATAAACCCTGCCATTAAGGCGATGTTTTCTTGAGTCTTCTTTGAAATGGAGGGAATCTGACTTGGAGACTTAGCGGAAGAGGCAGCAGATGACTGAGGTTTAACAGCAGAAGCAGATGGTTGAGCAGGTTGAGGTAAGAACACGGGAGTTGGTTGTGGTGGTGCCTGAGAGAATTGACTCTGAGCAGACTTAAACATGGAGAAGTTGTTCTGAGGTTGATATTGCGGAGTGAGAATACTTAAACATTGAGAATTTGTCTTGCAAGATGAGTGCATTGTTAGAAGAAGCACTATAGCTGGCTACATTGTAAGAGTTTGCATGGTTTATGGCACGCTGCTTGTCATCCATGTCACAAGCCTTGATGATTGTCATCACTTCTGACAGAGTTAGCATGTTGAGATCCTTCATTTTCTTAATCACTGCAACATTCATATCCCATCTTTGAGGCAGGGAATTGACCAGTTTATTGTTTGTTTCAGCAGTTGTCAGATTAATATTAGCATATCTCATCTCAGTCACTAGAGATATGAATCTCTACAGCTGTGTTTCCAAAGATTCTCTCCAAACATGATTAAACATATTGATCTTCTGTCGCAAGAGATCTTGATGGCTTCTCCTCATGACCTCATTACCCTCATACACTTCAATCAGGGCTTCCCACAATGCCTTAGTAGACTGTAATTCTCTAAATCCCAAGGCAATTTCGGGTGAAAGTGCCATGGTTAAAGTAGCAAGCGCCTTGTTGTCATCTTCAACCTTTTCAAAGTCTGCATCATCATACAGTTCAACAGGCTTCACAACAACCTCTTCGGAGTTTTCACAATGGTACGTGATAGCTTGAGGGCCTCTAACAATCTTCTCCAAATCTTGGTATCTTTCAATTTCACATACTTTTCAAACGTAAACTTCCACTCGGAAAACCCCTCATGAGAGAACAGACGGGGTACATGAGTAGCAGTTCCTATTATGGAGTCTAGTTCTTGATGCAGTGCCACGTTTAATGAGCTATTGGTTATTTGGTCCATTTTGGATAAAATATTAGTGGTCTGGTCCAGTATTAATGTCCAAGTTATATTTCAGTTTTCTTAAGGCTCAATAAGATTAGGCCCAGATGTATAATCACAGCCGAGAACTAGCGTTGACCTAGAACCAGGAAAATAAACCGAAAACTCTATCAGTTGACCAAAAACGGCCAAAAGTCAACAGAGAACACTAAACCCTGATCGAGAACTATCCAAAACCACCCAAATCTTCCCGAGAACAAGGAAAGTTGGCAGAAAACGTATATTAGTTACCCAAGAACGACCAAAAGGACCCGAGAACACGCAAAAGTGGCCAAGAACGATCAAAGGTATCCAAGGACACACAAAAGTGGTCGAGAACCCCAGAGGCTTGACTTGGTATACCTGGAGGTAAATCAAATACTGAGAATGAGGGGATTTTAATTTACACCAACGATCAAGTCAAATATCTTCCTAAAACTATCTCAACTATCTTCGAAGAACACGATGAACATCCTGTTCTTTATTTCCATAATTCTTCAAAGATCCACAATCAAAAACTCGACCTTGAATCAGTGATATCACTAACACCGAGCCTAGAATAGGTCTACAGGCTCTGATACCAATTGTAAGTCCTTTAAACGGTTCTTTCAATGTGATATCAAACGATCTTGTTGTTATGTGGAAACTAAAAAGAAATGATTCAAAGATAAACAATCAAACACAAGAAGAACACAAGCAAACTGCTTCAAAACACACGTATATTACGTCCGGTGCTTAAGCACAATAGTTACACCGACATGACGTCACTATGCTATGAATGGCCAACCTTACATAAACCTAGATACGTATTTTATATAGGCACTACACCAAAGCCCAACACAACCCAAAAGCCCACCGAGATTCAACAGATCTCGGTTTGCAATATAAGCCCAAAACTAAGTATAAACCAAACTAATACTAGCCCAACATTAAGAAATATAAAATTCATATAAAAGGATATGGTTAAATTATTGTTTCTTCTTAAATAAGAAACTCAGTATAGATGTTTCTTTCTGAAGAAGAAATGTAGCATATAGTTGGTAAATGAAAAAAAGGACTAAAGCTCCAAATGTTTTATACAAACAAATGATTTTATCAAGGTTAAAGCTATACAGAACATACTAAAGGTTTGAATCTAGACCATCGATGTAGTTATTTATACAAATGTTATTCCCGTACTATAGGTCTGTGGTAAGAAATCAAGAAGCAGAAATCAGAAAATAGAAATCAGTATCAGAAACTAATCATAAATAGAAAAGGTGAATACGCCCTATACTTTTACAAACTCTTTAGAGTTAGAATGTTTGCATAGGATCTACGGATCTTTAAAACCTTGTGTTACAATAATAAGAAACAAACACTCTGATTAAAAGTATACATGTGTCTAGATTCGTTCATACCTGGTGATTTGGAGTTCCCCAGGCCATGCATATCATCAAACATGCCTCTGGAAGTCTACAGGACTGTTCAAAGAAATGATATTGTGTATATGTTTTAATTGTACATGTACTTAGGTTAATATTATCCTAATTGAGTTGGGTGCCTAATAAGTAGTCACAAAGATATTATTGTTGGTTTCACAAAGATATTGAAAAGATTTTACAATAGAGTCAGCGTCATTCACAAGTTGTGTGCTGATGTAGTTTCTAACCCATTTTACAGGAAAACAAAAAACTTAGAACAGACAAGCAAAACATGATAGAAGATTGGAGATATAGTCATTAGATGCTATCTGGTGGATCAGATATTTTATATCGAATTATTATAAAGAACTATTTTTTCTAAAGACAGGTATTTGAATTATCAGATGGGTGTTTAAACCCGAGTTTTTGATATAATAATATTTTATTCAAAGACTTCTGCTAAAACAAACCCGCAACTCTGATTTATTTACAAAACATGTACCAACTATTGGTCACACGCCTAGGCCCTAAGTGGGGGTGACACAGAATGCATATGTTATTACCTTATTTAATTGCATCAACACGCACCCAAAACCCTTGCAAGATGCGTCACAATAAACTACAAGGTCATCTGTCCCTTCTAGAAGACTTAGTATAGGCGCTTGACATAGTTTTTGTGTTAAAAGTTGGAATGCCATTTCTTGTGCTTTTTCCCAGTCATACAATTGATCTTTTTGAGTTAGGAGGGTTAAGGGTTGGGTAATACTGGAAAATTTTTCAATGAAATGTCGGTAATACCCTGCTTATCCTAGAAATAGACGGATTTCCTTTGGTGACTTAGGCGCTTGCCAAGGTAGGGTTAACAGACTCGGTTAATGTGATCCATAAATACTGTTGGTACATTGGTCAGCCCGAAAGGCATAACTAAGAACTCATAATGACCATACCGAGTTTGAAAGGTTGTTTTCGGAAAATCTTCTTCCTGAATTTTCACTTGGTGAGGGATCTAAGATCAATTTCTGAATAGTATGTCACCCCTCGGAGTTGGTCAAATAAGTCATGGATTCTAAGAAGAGGATACCTATTCTTAATGGTTACTTTATTCAATTCCCGGTAATCAATACACATTTGAAAACTTCCATCCTTCTTTTTCACAAATAAAACTGGTGTGAATACCTAAAACGTATAAGACCCCTGTCCAGTAAATCTTGCAATTGATTGGATAATTCTTCCATTTAAGAAGGTGCAAGTCAGTATGGTGCCTTAGAGAATAGAGCTACTCTTGGTATTAGGTCAATACGAAATTCAACTTGTCGGGTCGGTGGTAATCCAAGTAATTCTTCGGGAAAAACATCTGAATAATCTTGTACCACTGGGATTTCTTCTATACGTTTTTCATCAGGATCTTAGTTGTTGCACTTTACATATATACCATAAAACCTTGGCGTAAATACTTCAGTACCTTAAGGTGGGATACGAGAGGCGGTACGTTACCAAAATTTTCTCCTTGTATAGTGATCGTCTCATTATCCGAAAAGGGAATTCTAATTGTTTTGTCCTTACAGACGATTTCTACTTTGTACTTAGATAACCAATACATACCGACTATCATATCGAAACTTCCTAATTCTACTAGGAGTAAATCGATAAGGTATGGTTGGTCGTTTAGGATAAAAGGGCAGTTTAAAACTATTTGGTTAACAATTATAGACTTACCGTTAGCGAGTTCTATAATATATGGATCTATTAGTTCACTAACCGGCATATTTCCCATAGGTAAAAATATAGCAGATACACAACTTCTATCAGCGCCCGTATCAAACAAAACTTAAGCATACTGACCAGAAACTAAGAATGTACATGTCACTACATTTAGGTCCTGGCGCGCTTCACCAGATCCAATCCTGAAAGTGTGTCCCCTAGCTGGGTTGGAAGTTGATGCTTGCACTTGATTTTTCTTTCACATTGCACCTTGGATCTGTGTGGGGTAGTATCTCTTATAATGTTTCGTACTACCACACTCATATCAAGTACGAAGGTTCATTGTGGGTGGAGTTTTTTGGATGAGTTGTTGTCGAGTTGGTTAGGGTCGAGGTGGATGAGGACGACGAGGTTGGTTTTTCTGAGATGGTCGGTTAACATTGTCTGTGGTGGCTCTGCGGTTAGGGGCATAGTGACCTGTCTTCCGACATTTATGACACACTACCTATCGGCATTCACCTATGTGTTGCAAATTACATTTCCTACATTTCGGTAAGGTCCCTTTATACACTTCTTGTTTTACATCAGAACTAGTCATGGCATAATTTTGGGTTATTGGATTGGCTCGCTTATTTTGTGGATTCCTTCTACTCAAGTCCCATAATCAGTTCCTTTCGTACCTGATAATTCCCCTGGCATTCTTATCCCACCACTTCTTGTGAGGTCAAAAGTGACATCACCGAATTGCAAAATGGCACTTTCCAAAGATGGGTGGGCTATGGAATTTACTATGCTCCACACTTCAGGAGTTGATCCCCAAGTATAACGTACAATATGCTTGGGTTCTGGTGTTACTAACCATGATTCTAAAGAGCTAATACATTAAAACGGTTGGTGTACCCCAAATGATCAGCACCTCTCATTTCTAAGTTCCAAAGTTCGTTTTCCAGCCTTTGAATTTTGTTTCCTGGGAAAAAGTGTTCTAATATGAGGGTTTTAAGTTATGCCAAGGTTATATGGTTAATCGCTTCTTGTCCCTGGGTTTATATAATTGTATTCCACCACATTAATGCATGATCAGTGAATGGGTAGGTAACATACTTAACTATACAGTCTGGTGGAGAATTTCTTATGTTAATTATAAACTCCATCTTTTCAATCCACTTTACCAATCCATTTAGTCACACGGTGCCACTAAAATCTATCGGTTTACATGGCGTAAATTGTTTAAACGAACACCCCTGTCATGGGAGATTCGTGTTGCCAAAAGTATTGACATCGGTGGGGGAGTTATATTCATGACATTATTGGTATTTGGTACTGGTTTGGGGTTTCCTGTGACATTAACAGTCAGTCAAGTATTACTATTATTGGTAGAAGTATTAGTATTGAGTGGGGTAGTAACATTTGCAACTGAATTAGTAATTGACTGGGTAGTAGTAATCTTACCTATATTAGTATTCGACGGAGGTGTAGTCTTAGTGGACCTATTAGTGCTCGCCAATTGATTAACAGTTTTATTTTTACGAATACCAACAGTGACTTGCACTACTATAGTCGGAATCACTGCTTGTAATTGTCGGACAATCATTTCGGCCACTTCTGCCTCAGTTATAGTAGTAGCTTTCTTCGAGGCCATTCTATAAAAATAATCAAATGGATATTAATTAGTACCATTTCCATCATAGCGAGCACATTACCAAGATAATCATAATCAGAAACACACAACTATGCCAAAGAACACATCTATATTACACATAATTGTTACTGTACATATGCATCCAAAACAAGTGCTAGCCTTTACCTGTAGATAGATGCAAGTATACTATTAAAGAATAAACGGATTGAATAACCGGTTATCTGTATTTTGCTTAGTCTGTAAACATAGTACAAAATGATGTAACATGATGTAAATTAGTTTGTTAATTTTTTTAAAAACAAAGTGGTTGTTACCAGAGGTGTCTGTTACATTCCCGTATTACACTTCCGCATTTACCTAGTCGGGGTGTGACATGACGAATTAATTCAAGTTTAGACTTGTTCTCATCACATTAAGAGTATTGTGGCTTCACAACTTCATCCATAACATCAGGATTTATATTAACAGGTTCAACAAGAGTAGGATTAGGACTAATCTACTCGATCTTAGCCATACATGTGGAAGAATCTTGAGGCTCTTGGCGAGAAACATCAGAATCAGACTCAGTTTCTGACTCGTCACTATCTTCAGTCAATCCATCTCAACTTACATCCTGGCGAGGTTGGCTTGATTACCATTAGGAGAGTTTCCTAATAGCCTCTGGTTCCAGCTGATACCATCAGTGGTAACCAAACCTTGTGATCCACTAGTTTTCACTAGTTCTTCCCAAAAGTCTTCTCCTTTGATTCAGAATACTTCTTTCCAGAACTTATGTCTTGATTGTGGGGTCCCAAATACTCTTTCTTCGGTTTGTCACATTCTTTATCAAAGTGACTGTATCCCTAACATTTATAACATCGAACCTTTAGCATATCAAACCCAACTATTTTGTTTAAAGTAAGAAGACCTGTTCCTGTCTTCTGCATAAACTTCTTCACTTTCCTCACTATCATTGCCATATTCCACTTTAAATTTGTCAATTCCAAATCATCCTGGTCATAATCTTCATCTGTTAACTCACTAGTAGCAATATTTTCATCCACCAATTGTTGTTATGCTTCTTTCATATTAACTTGTGGTGGTTGAGAAGCAGAAGAATTACTTGAACCAGCAACAGGAAAATTAGAACCAGCAGATGAATTGCTTGAACCAGAAGCCATAAAACATACATTAGGCACGGATTCAATAGCTTGTGGAACTTCTTGGCTGTTTTGTGAATTGAAAACAAAAATAGGAACTGAATTGCTACTCATAGGAAGGGAACCATCATAAAGAGTAGGATCTTGATTATATTTGCATGAATTTTAACACTTTAATTCATACTCTCTTTCTTCAATCTTTTGCTTAAAGTCCAGTGCAGTAAGATCTTCATTCTTGAAGAATTTATTCTTTTTCAATACCAACAAGAAAGTAGAAATCGAACTAGTTAACGAATTGTTAATCGTGTCAATTTGATCAATAAGATGACAAAATCTAGTCAAAATCTCCTCAACGGTTTCACCTTTCAATAAACAAAGTTTTTGAACTGAAACTTCAACATCACTTTTTTACTCTCCAAAGTATTACCCATACTTCTCATTCTCAGGTGCTGAAATAGAGAAGCACAAATTTTGATGCTAGCAATTTGATGACATATATTATCGGGTAATGACATCATCAATGTTGAATATGCTCTTGTCTCAATCTCCAAAGCTTTCTTCTCTTTCATTGAATAAGTATCAAAAGGTTTCTCTTCATAACTCTTACTCAGATCACCAAGCTATGAAGGACTATAGACATTATTAATACTACGAGCATAGTCATGATGTACAGATCCCAAATGAGCTCTAAACCTTGGTTTACATTTAGCAATCACTCAGGTTCATCAACCTTGGACACTTTGAATGAGACCCAATTTCAGCATCCAAAACCTTTGTTGCATGATCATGTTTTAAGACGCTAATGCATAGAAATTTGCCATTTCATAAAGTATAAGGTTCAAACTGTCAATAGTAAAGTTTTGGGTTATAACAGTCAAAAGATGATACTTTAACACGAATGAGGAGAATACTTTTAAAGAATGAACTTAGTTTTGGTAACGAATGGGAGTTATATGAGACCAAGAATGGATAATGAATGACGAGGAATGAGTGAATACTGTTTAAACGAATGATACTTTAACAAATGATCAAACAAATGAAGTATGATCACGAATGGGATATGATAACGAATGTGGGACTATTTCCGAATGAGTTGTTATAACGAAATGACATCTGGCAAAAACGGTTATCTCTATTCACACGAATGAACTGTTTTAGGTAACGAATGTGCATTCATTTGATAATGAATTTGCATTCATATCTTCAAATCTTTAAGTAACTTCCAGATTCAAACATCAATCCCGACAACAATCAAACCAGTAATACACTTCCAAATCTCAACCAAAATCCACAATCAAATACTCAAAACACCCGTCCAAACAATCAGAATTTCACCAAATCATTCCAAACCTCAATTATAAATCCAGACACACTGACTTTCACCAAAACCAGTCCCTACACTACTCTGTTCGCGCCAAAACGTATAACTCTTCAATTCACTTGAATTGAACAGCTCTAATACATATAAACTCGTAAACACCTTCTGGAAGTGATTACGATTAATCCAAATATCATTTTCAGATCAATTATCAAGTATTACATATTTAATTGAACAAAATTCAATCCGTATAGCTTCGAAATCAAGCTTAATACAATTAACACTCAATTACTGAGCATATTGATGTTAAAACAACCCCTAATCAACAATCAATCGGACAGTGGCTCTAATACCACTTGAGAAACCGTATCTATCCAAATTGATTACTAACTATACGATCACGATCAAGATCGAGTCGCTTGATATGATTATACGATTAGGTATAATTGAATTACTTTGGGCTATAATATGACAGAGGATTTTGGCAGCATAACGAGATGTTTACGATTAATAAGAATAACTGCTTAAATTATCAAATATCTTACATGTATATATAGATGATGAAGTCATTCTTTATACATACCATAATGAACGAGCTTCATTTATCATCATACGTTAAGCTAATTCTTTAAGCTAGACGAATAAACCATTCGATGTCCTCATTCGGTGACCAAAATGAATAAGCATGAGCACATTTGTTATAAAATACTAACAAATGGCTCATTTACATAAAGAATGTACCTTTGTACATTTACGAAAATACCCTTACATTATTAACAAGACCAAATACAATTATACATAGACCAAGGCTACAAAATGTGTACTAACAAGGAAACCTCCTCCTTATATGTTTTTCGTTCTCACATGTCGCACGTGAAAGACTCGATTCCAATATTGAATTATTTAATGTCAAAGAACAAGGATTCGTCTCCTATCATATGTCGAGTGTGATAACTATCTAAGTACTAAATACTATTGATAGTCCTCCTTGACTGACCGTGCATGCATTAAGAAATTAAATAGACATGGGTTCCCGGGACAATTCTGTCCTAGGAAGGTCAACAATGAATTGACCAAACACGTCTTTATTTCCTGAAAAATATTTTTATTCTAATATGGTGTCAAATGAAGATAAGTAACCTTTGAGAGACCAAGTAAAGACTTGTTTCCCAATTTTTAAAGGTTTGGGTTTCTCAATCTTTGTTTTGGAAACTGTTTATGACGAATTTTTAGATTTTTCAATCTTATAATCCCTTTTGATGTTATCCTTTTTTACTTCTTCAACAAGGCCTCTTTTTACGCTTGTTTTTATTAACTTTGGATCTTACATCTATTTCACTGGTCTCGCTGTCAGCTTGATTAATCCAAAAGTCTGAGCTACTAAAAGCTCCTTTCTGAGACTGATTAAGTCGTCTTCTGAGATCAAGCTATTGCTTGGACCGGTGCTTGCAATGTCTTGCATGGTGAAAAGAATAACCACAAACACTACAACACTTTCTTTTGGGATGACTATAATATTCATCAGTAGCACTGTAAGACTAACTAAATGATGGGGAAGAAGAGGATGTGAAGTTATAGGAATTGCAATATCTCCGATCTGAATGGTAACCTCTAACATCAAACAAAGTTGCATAATATGGTTCAACATTTCCATAACCACAACCATAATTATTGTAATAATTTATGTCTACATAACTGTAATATTGAGGATGCTTTAATGAATTAGTTGTTTTAGAATATGTTTGCTGATTATGAGGTGGAACATACTTACTAGAAGTACTAGTTTGATTAACATTTTCAAATATTTTGACTTTCGTTGAATCATCCTTAATTTAAAATTTGTAGATGAGCACTTTGAAGTAGCAAGACAAGCATCGACATTCACATGATCAACACAAACATTACCAACCAAAACATCACAACCAACAATATTTAAAACATCACAAGTATTAGCAAACAAATCTTCACAAGGATTAAAAGCCAACGCATCACTATTTAATTCATTCAAAGAATGTTTTAATTTTTGAAAATTTGATTTGTTTCTGAAAAAATGTTAGATTCTTCATTATCCACTACCACATCACAAGTCCTTCTGCCAATCTTATCAAATGGAGACTGTCCAGCATGCAACGAAATATCATCTTTAACAAAAGGAGTTTGATCATCCATTGTAATACAACAAGGAACAAAGTCAACAGAGTCATTAACAGAAATATTATCCAAATTATATTAACAGAAATATTATCCAAATCATTACAGACCGAGTCAGAATTTAAGTTTAAAGTCTCAAAAGATTCCAAAACACAAGAACCACTCTCATTAGCCTCATAACTATTTACTCCACCTACTTCACAAGATGATATCATGTTAGTACAAACTGTTTCACCAACAAAGTTAACATAACAGGATGAATAAGGATCAGAAGGTTTTTGCTTAAGTACATGACCAATGCCATAAACCATCTCATCTTCAGGTTATTCATTGCATGCAAATCTAGGATATGGAGTATAATTATCATTAAAATTAGGTGGTATTGAAGCATGATTCAATCCAATTCCCCATTTCTGCTTAACCCATAACTGAGAGTCAATAATTCCTTCTAGGGTCTTAGAGGCAATCTCAAATTTTTCAACCTGGATCTTTCTATCAAGTAATTCTATTTTAAGGTCATCTACTTCTTTATTAAGAACATTTACCTTTTATTTGTAAAACTCCCTACTTGTTTCAGCATCAAACAGTTTTAGGTTCAGGGCTGCCATGTCATATTTATGAGACTTAGTTCTATCGTTGAATAACTTTTTAGATTTTGGAAAAGTTCATTTATAATAAGATAAGTGATCTACCTCAAGTAATAAATCATCAGTATTTCTAATGAGCATTTCTACTTTATCAGTACATGCTTGAGAGCATAAATTTTCATGTACCTGAGGAGTGACTTGGTTGGTCGTGTTCACTTTCTCAGCATTCTATCAACAGTCTTCATCATTTCACCCTCAGCAACATTCATCTTTGCAACCTCTTCATTGTTCCCCGTATCCTTGTCTCCATAACATCTTCATGAACAAATTCCATGCCAACGAAGTTGAATGGCACCATAAGCTCGCTTAACTGAGCTTCCCAATCTGGTTCCTATTTGTGTCAACATAGCTTTCCCTCCCAAGCTTGAATTTCCATGCTCAATTCTCTTTGTTCCTTGATTCTTCACAGCTTTCTCATCAGTCACGTCCACAATCTTTAATTCATTTATGGGCTTGACAATAGTGGCATTTATGCACTCCTTTGCGAAATGACCTGGTTCATTGCAGTTGTAGCATCACATCTTCTCTTTGTTGAATCCAATTGTGTTGTTTCTTCCAGTTCTTTGAAAACGATTGCTGCCATATTTCTTGATAAATTTTGTGGCTTTGTGAACTGCCATGGCCATTTGATACTTGATATCCATCTCCTTCTGATCTTGCTGGTTTATCTTTGGAAGGTTGCCCTGGGTAATGTTTGGTGGCATCAAGTTACCCTTTGGCAGTTCTTCATGACAGGCCATGAAAGCATGAAACAAATTTATGTGACAGTCATCAATGTGAGCAGTCTAAGGATTTACTGGAGTTTCTAGGCCGTGCACCTTTAAAGGGTAACTTGATATAGTGAGCCGAAGCCCTAATACCACATGTAGGTCCCCTCACACTGGATCTGAACATCGAATGGATGTGTTCTTAATAAGTGATCAAAATTGGTGCGGTATGAACAAACAATCGAACAAATAATATTAAGATTATAAAGATAGTGAATGACTCCGTAATCGGTATAAAAGAAAACATGTAATATAATAAAGAACCGTTCCCACCCAAGGTGAGCTCCCCTTGGGTGGTTGATTACACCATAAAAACAGACACTAATAAGAACAATACAAGTGCTATTTATAGCTAATAACATTCCTTCTAGAAGCTTTCTACCCGTTGAAGCTAAACGCGTCCCTTATTGCTCTTATCTCGGATCTGGATTACACGCCAACTTAAACCGATCACTGACTAGAATATATTTAATGAGTTAAGCCACATTGATATCGCAAGTCACAAGTTATTTGTTCTTACGATAGGCCTTTGACTTATGATATCAATTGCTTAACCTTTCCATGCATCTTCACGAATCACCTGATAAACCGAACCCTCTTTGTTTCAGTTCACCCCCTCAAGTTACAACCCACTAAATTTCATTCATGAAGGAGTTCTCGCTTCTTTATCCATTATCTCGGATCTTAAGCTATATAGGAATGAAATGAGCTCGAATATCTACAAATCGATCTCGAATTACCGGCTTCAACGATCAAATGACAAAACCTATTCATTCTTCTTCAAATCAAAATCCAAATGTTCAAAGTTCACTGCACGGATGCAACTTTTCGAAGGTCTTGAAAATAATATATAAAAATAAGATTTGAACACTCGGTCAAACAATGACAAAAACCCAATCAATGATGAACTAGATGCTTTCACCTTGAATGTAGTTACACATGTTGAATTCTCCGTTTAGCATTTCTTTTCATGATTCCCTCATGAGCACATTACAAAGATATTTGGTTGTGGCACATTTTTTTAGATTTTGTGTAATCTTCTTGTCTAAGCCCATTTTCAAGTATCCAAACGCTTTTTGATCAACAAACAATAACTCGAAGTCTTCGGTAACGAATGAACTAAGAGTTTTTTCAATTTCAACACTAGTTTGGTTTTTAAATTTAGGACGATAAGGACCATCTTTGATAGATCTAATCATTCTCATGTCCTGTGTTCTTGCACAGTTCATGAACCAGTATTTCCAATCGATTCTTCAAAATTGGCCACTTAGGAGGTTTTTTGTTTAAGCATGATTCATTGTCCATGAGAAGGTAATGTTTCAATAGAGATTATGCTTTGGAAGCCATTTTTTTTAGTTACTTGTGAAATTTTATTCTGAAGAGAAAAAATGAATAGCTTGTTAGAGAACAGCTTGATGGAGGACAACTTCATGGAGAACAGATTGAAGGAGAACAACTTGACGAAGAACATCTTGAAGTAGAACACCTTGTTGGATAACAACTTGAAGAAGAACAGCCTGATGGAGAGCAACATGATGGATAACAACTTTATAGAAAATAACTTTATGTAGAATAACCTTTATAGAAAACAACTTTATAAAGAACAACTTAATAGAGAACAACTTTTTTATAAACCCAACTACCACGAACACCCAATCTCAGATCTAGTCCATATCAAGCAAGAACAAGAACCAAAACATACTAAATCTAGCAAGAAACACAAAACCAAATGCAGATCTACAACCAACATGATCAAAATCCTAAAAGAAAGATCTGAACCATAAAAGTTGAGCCAAAGCTCTAATACCAATTGTAGGTTCTCGAATGGATATCCCAACAATGTATCGAATCAGTCCGTGAAATACTGAGTGGAAATCACTATAATCACTTGGATCTCGGATCGTGTTCCGGCCAAACCCCGTAGAGAGAGAATATGAATGGACAAAAGTTATTGGGTGCAAGTGAGTATAATATTCATTTTATACTCCATGCCCCTAGTTTATTTCATGGGCCTCACGAGCCCGCCCAAATGGATAATTACATAGTTTATGGCCTCAGCCCAGTACAATAGTTATACGAAAGCTAGACAAGATGTCAAAATTACACAAATAAACTGTCTAACACATAAGCCTACTAAATATAGCCCTACAATTTCTTTGGTAAACCCGAATAACAATAACTTTTTGGGCAAAAACTTCCACGTTACCAACTCTTAACGTGCTGAAATCTTGCCATAATTGATTCGAACCATAAATACAAATCTTATTTTTTACACACTTTCAATAGTGAACAACTTTTTAGAAAACAACTTTTTAGATAACAACTTTATAAACCCACATACCAAGAACGCCAAATCTCAGATCTAGTCCATATTAAGCAAGAACAAGATCCAAAGCATACTAAATCTAGCAACACACACAAAACCAAACGCATATTTACAATCAACCACTACGTGAAAATTGACCTTTTGTCACAAGAAAAAAGTGTCTGTAGGCCTTTAGCCACACACTTTGGTTTAGGTCATATGTGACCAAAGGTCGCGACACCGTGGGTATGATATGGCCGCACACAGTTTTTAGTGGCCTTATGTGGTTATAAGTGTGGCTAAAGCGTAGAAAAATGGCCACATGACTATTTACTATGAGTGACCATTGCACGTATAGAGCCACATGAATTCATGTTTCAGCCACATGAATTTTATAATAATGTGGCCAATAGGGTTGTGTTAAGCTTACATTGTGACCTATACCGTGTGGATATAGCAAAGCAATGGCCACTTAAATTTAATAATAGTGTGGCTAATTATATCATATAAACACTGGATATAACAGTAAAGTGACTAACAATGTTTACTTGCCACTCAAACACTCCTTTGTAGATTATAGTGTGGCTATTGTCTTACCGTTTGTCACACATAATGCTTTTCGTAATTTAAATTGTGGCTATTATCAAACTTTTCATCACACATAGTGAGGTATTGCGTGACAAACCATATCATATAGACGCTGGAGGTTATTTTCAATGTGGCTAAAAATGTGAACTTGCCAGTCAAACACTCTTTTGTAGTTTGTGGTGTGGCCATTTTCTTACCATTTTTCACACATAATGCTTTTGTAATAGAAAGTGTGGCTATTATCATACTTTTGGTCACACATAGTGTGTCTTGTGTGGCCAATCATATCATATAGACACTGGAGGTTATTGTCAATGTGGCTAAAAATGTGAACTTGCCACTCAAACACTCTTTTGTAGTTTGTGGTGTGGCCATTGTCTTAACGTTTGTCACACTTAATGCTTTTGTAATAGAAAGTGTGGCTATTATCATACTTTTGGTCACACATAGTGATTTTTCCAATGACATTTGATCTCGTTCGCCACGCAAACAAAAACAAAGTGATGAAAGTGTGGACAATGACTAGTGTGGTTATTTATGCCATTTGGTCACACTTGGTGATTTTTTTATATGACGTTTTATATGATTCCGTCACACACACAAAAAATGAAGCAAGCTTGGTGTGGGTAATGGTGATATATAAAATCATGAGTTTTCGGTGAGGCTATGTCACACTTTTAGCCACACATAATTTGTTATCTCCATCAACTTTGCTACCCTTTCGTCACACAATAATGTTTTTGTTGTGGCTAATGGTCATTTATAGACTCTAATTTTTGTAATTTGAGGTGCGGCTATTGTCTTACTTTTGGCCACACCTATTTAATGTGTTCTATGTGGCCAAATAGCGTGTAATTAGGCAATATATAATTATTTTTATTTTGTGTGCAGTAATATAAAACAGTTGTAAGCAAGCATGACAAAACAAAATTAGAAACAAATTATATTAACAATAATATTCATTTAAGCAAAAGTATATATCTTTAGTATAATATATGTAAAATATCTTACAAAATACAAAATAATGACTACCTATATACTAGCTAAGGCGTCGGTTTTTCTTGGAACTGCTCCTTGTCTTCTGTTTGGTCACCATGTCTATCGTTGTATACTTTGCCTTTGGCTTCTTGCCAGCTTTGTCTGGTTCTTTTGAGGATGGGAGTGGTGGTAGCTGGAACAACAGAATATGAAAAACAAATATGTATAATTAATGTCATATTTTGTAATTGAATAAAACAAAATAGTAGGCCTGCAAACGAACCAAACGTTCGTTGAACTGTTCGTGAACCTTTCAGCGGGAAATTCGTTTATGTTCGTTTATTTAATAAACGAACGAACACGAACACAAAATTTGTGTTCGTTTAATTAAACGAACGAACATGAACACATGTTCCGTTCGTTCATTTATGTTCATGAGCGTACGCTCGTTTATGTTCGTTTATATTTGTTCAATTTTGTTAGTTTAGATTATAAACAAACGAACACAAGTGTTCGTTTTTTAAAATAAATGAAACTGATCATAGATATTTGTTCGGTTAAGTTTTCGTATAGGTTTAAAGTTAAAAGGGAACAAACCTCCTTGTCACATAAGATCATGTGTTCTGGCCAAGCAACAAAAGTACCAGTTGCGTAACCAACAGTCATAATTCACCTGCCTCACAAGGAATAATTGCTTGTTCCTTTATGGCTTCATTAATACTAACTTTATAGCAACCCTCCGGGAATGCTTTTCCATGCAACTGTTGTGGAACTAGTGACCAATGAACTCTACCACGTGCCACCTCTTTACGCTTGTCATGCACACACAAATGACACTCATACACCTATAAACAAGCATGGGAAATTAAGATGGCTTAGTTGAAATCAATATATTAGTACATACCCATGGATATGCCATGTTGGTGGGAAATAACAATGTTTCGCGCAATACATACCTTTATTTCAGGAGGTGGGGAAGCTTCATCCGTAGATACATCAACTTTTCTTTTACGTCTTCTCCGTTTTACCTAAAAACCATTCAATGAATCAGCTTATGGATGGAAATCAATCAACAATTAAAGGGAAAACTGAAATTGCCAAATACTTACTTATGGTTTTTTCGAGCCGTTACTATCCGGAGTGTGGTGTAGTTGTGTTGATATTTGGTCAACATTGTTCTCTACAGGCTTCATTGGTAATATAAAAGAAATTGGAATTGTTAGACTTATTAGTTTATAAAATATAAAAACTGAAATTGCCAAATACTTACTGATGTCGCGCTATGGGGATCGACTACCGCTTGTTCAACATTTTTTTCCACGGACTTGGCCTGCAATTCGGTAATAGAAAATGAGCACACTCACATTGGAAATGAATTATAAAAAGTACTGAAATTGTCAAATACTTACTGATGTCGTGATCTGGGGACCGGGTACCGTTTGGACAACTAATTTATCCATAGACTAGGCCTACAATTAACTTATGCAAAATCAGCACACTCACATGGAAAGTTAATTATTAAATAAAATTAATCAAACTGTCAAATGCTTACCTGAGGAGCGGATTCTTGTTGCACAGCCTCACCTGAGGTAAAGATGTTTCCCACAGAACTAGCCTACAAATCAATTTATTAGGTTATTGAAAATGAAAAATCACATGGAAAGTTGTAATAAACAAAGAAACTGTCAGATACTTACTGATGCTGGCATTTTATTTTGCCCCACAGCACTAGTACTTTGGTTAGAACCAACCTGATTGGGAACAAGATTTACCTACGAATTGTGACAAAAACAGTGCCAATTATGTATGTTGAATGCATTAATTAATATGTTTATATGTAACATACGTCACTTACTTGACTTGCCGACATTTGCGGCAACATTCCTTCGAGATGTCTAAACTTGGCCTCAAATGCTAACTGTTCCTTCTCACGACTTGCTAGCAGAGCATTCGTGGATTCAAGTAGAGCGTCAACTTGTTCACCATTTCATCTCTCTGCACCGCCTCACACTCAAGTTGGGCAATCCGTTCCTTAAACGAGCCTTTTACCCAACTCACACCCCAATATTTACCTGTTGTCAATCCGTACCCAGTCCCTTTTAAAAACCCACCTTTCTCTTTGCCAAGCACTAATGTGGCGGCATCTATGCACGGTTCCAATGTCAGGGCTCCGGAGGCGATTTGCTCATCATGCTCAACCTGCATGAAAACAAATGTCAAACTGCCGATTCCTTACAAGCATAAAATGTCAGATTTCATGATCTACTGTAAGTAAATAAACACTTTGTAAACGAGTCTATTATGCTTGTAACATGCTTATGTACAAAAAAATATATATAAATATTCTAATACGCTAGTAACACGCTTATGTACAATAATCAAGTGTTGAGACAAGTAAGACAGACTCAAGTTAACATGATTTAAAAAGTTTAATACTAAAACATACTAATTTGGATGCCACACCTTCGACAACAGCATTCTTGTATGAACCATCTTTGTCCTCACTTGATTTCATCCATATTAATGCACGGTCGGGGATCTCATCCGGTTCAATTTCCTTCTTTTTGACCTTGTAAGATATTCAAGTGAAAGCAGCTGACGGTCATGCATTAGACACATAACCAACAAATCATTGAACTAGAGTGTGAGGTGATTACCAGTTTCTCTCAAAGGTAGGTATAACCCCCTCGTCCCATGTGATGATCAAAAACATTGTTTGCTCGAGCTCCCTTTGTTGAAGTCGAGTGTTTCTTCAACCACACATTTAATTATATTTAAAAAAAACATAAACTTCTCTGATAGTGTAGAGGATTTATACCTGAAACATCTCTGATAGTGTGTACTCAACGAAGCGATCCTAGTCTTCTTACTTGATCATCATCCTGTATCCCTTGGGTATCGTCTTCAGCTTCAGAGGTTTACCGATGTTCGGCATAATGTATTTGGCATACATTTTTCTTCGGAAATTCCGAAGAAGGTGTCCGAGCCGATTCATCCAGAAGGCCTGTGACACGCCTCAATCTCAAAATATTTCTGCATAATATAATACAGTAAAGGTAAATTACTTCTCAAAATATAAAATGCACAAATAAAAATTAAGAATAACCGTTATTTGTTCCCACAATTTATCTCTAAGCTCCTTTGTGACCTCCCTCCAACTTAAAGGTCTCAATCCAACTATTTCCCTTACAACATCCCAAAAAAACTTGCAAACTTTGATCTGTTTTTGGCCAGTGAACCTACCCATATTATCAAACTCCGCTACCAGTCTGACACCACCAGAGTTTGCATAATCGGTACATAGCTTAGGTAACCTCGTCAACCCCCTTGTAGGTTTTTTTGTAGTAGCCAAACTGTTGATGGGTTCGATAGCCATCGTCGCTATAACATCGTCGTTGGCTTCTTCGCTGGAGTAGCCTTCAGTGTCGTCTGATTGAACGTCGTCGTCTTCATTGGGTTCCTCATAGGAGTATAAAACATGTTCTTCTTCGATTGTTTGATCTATAAGCTTCATCTTCGATTGTTTTTTCTAGAATACGTAGCCTTCAGTGTCGTCTGATTTGTGGAGTGGAAAAGTTTTTTAATACTTAATTTGGAGTGTAATTTGATTTTTGGAGTGTTAAATAATTTGGAGTTTTTGAATATTTGGAGCCAATTTGGAGCTTTTTGAGTTTTGCCTCCCTTTAAATTAAGGACCAATAGATTATTGGCATAGTTTTTACGGCAGAGAACCTGTGGCTGAAAATAGACATTTTGGCATAAGATGGTTTTTAATATAAATTAGAGAGGATAAGCGTGTTACTAGCGTATTAGGATATTTATATATGTTTTTGTTCATTAGTGTGTTACAAGCGTAATAGACTCGTTTGAACAAATATATAACATATTTTAATAAGCGTATCACAAGCGTTTTTAACAAAGAAAGAGATAGCCATTAGATGATCCATAAAACATGTTAAGAAAGCATTTTAAGATAATCTATAATTACCATTCATCAACAGATGCCATACAAAAAGTACCATTAATTACAATAAATCACAAAAAACCAAAAACAGAGAAGCTAACATCACCATCACTCCGCCTTGTCCACAGTCTCCGACCCCATCTCCTTAAAACTCATGTTGGTTGACATCGTAGTTCCAGAGTCCCACACACTGAGTCGTAGCATGCAGACTGTTGTTTCAGATAATCAACAGCCTTTGCCTTATACTCAGTGTCTGGTTCCATCAACATGAGTTTACATGAGTCAAGGGTCTTTGATTTTGCAAATGTGAGTTTAGCCCTAATCTCTTCGATTGTCTGCAACAAAGTGTCGTCTTTTTCTTTCTCAAAATTCATCCTTGCTTTCACCATGTTCTTCACAGTTTTGTCAGAAGAATACATTTTTTAAAATGTTAGTGTGATTGAATAACAAATTAGATGTTACAATTTATAGACCTAAAATTTAATTTTTGGTAGTTGAGACAGTAATTTAATGTAGTTAAGTTGATTTGCAGCTTATTTAGTAAAATATAGTTTATTTAAAGCGTAATAAAAGCGTGAGATATCGGTTTTTTAAATTTTATTTAACTAGAATGTAGGCTATCATTACATAAATATTTTTCCAAGATTTTTGACAGGTGAGTAGGTATAGATGTATTTAAGTTCCCAAATTAATTTTGACAAGTGTATAATATAGAAATATTTTTCCCAATTTTTACAGGTGATAAAAATGTAATTAATCTCTAGTTTAAAAAAACACATGAAACAAGTGTGAGCGTTTCCCAAGTGTGGGACACCCTTTTGTTTTTTTTATTGCAGAGTTACTACTATTTGCTTACATATTACGGAGTAACTGTTTGGTCCGTGAGCCTTTAGGTTATATATACCTAAACCACATTTGTAAAACCTATATACCTACATAATTTTAAATTATTTTTTTTAGTTAATAGCTCGTCATCATCCACATCCTACAAGGATGTTCTCAGGAGGCAAATTGAGGATCAAATCGAGGCAGATAAAGCTTCTCGGGAAAATCTTACTGGAGAATTTGTAAAGAATAGCAACAACTTGGATGTCAGGGATGTCATTGCAAAAGTTCTTACTCGAATGCCCGCTAGTACTATCCGAGATCTTATAGTTTTGTTTATGGTTGATGTAGGACATAGAGAGCTTGACCAATTAAAACTTTTGGGCGAGGCAATTCTTGAACATAATTGCTCAATGGAATTGAATTTGAAGTTTCTTATGTCACTCAGAGATTAGTATGTGATGGTGTTTCATGAGTGTTTATGATGTAGTGATGGTGTGTTTTTATGTGTGTTTTGGTAATAATAAAATTTGTATGTTTGTGTTAAAACATGGATTCAACATGTAAACTATTAACTTACATTACAAAGTAGTAACATAATACTAGAGATCTCCATAAGTCTGTATCACAACATCTAGCAAAGATATTTTGATTTTATGGATGTCTATCATTTCCTTGACGGACCAACTCGTTGATCTCTGAGCAAATTATCATATTTCTTCAACTTTTTATCCATTGCCTTATTCCAAGACATTAAAAAGAAAATATACTTATGGTTAATTCAAAAAACATTTTCAATTTATCCTGGGTGTGTGTTCCCAATGGCATTTGCAAACTGTGAATAAACGCTTACATAATCATCCAAATCTTGTTCAGCTGTTTGATCGGCATTATCTGTTTTAGATGCACTTTGACCATCTGTTTTTGATTATATATAATGTTGTTATATAAACGTCGCATTACATTAAATACATATAGAAATAAGAGATATGAGAGTTTTTCAGAAGAAAATAACAAGTTTCTCACAATGTTCTTGTTTCTCCTCAGCTCTAGACTTACCGGCAGATGCATCACCATATGTACCACCACATGCAGTCTCATCAAGCACCTTACCGGCATCACTAACTGTCACAGGAGCAGGAGCAGGAGCAGCAGCAGCAGCAGCTTCATCAAGTCCCTTCCTTGCAGCACTAACTGTCACAGTAGCAGCATTGGCAGCAACCACATCAATCCCCTTCCCGTCAACACTAAATGTCACATCAGCAGCAGCAGCAACCTCATTTTCATCATTTCCGTCATCTTCTTCTAAGATAGGACCATTATTCTCCAAGTATTTTTCCATCTTATTAAGAGTAGTTGTTGTTATGTAGTTGACTGTAGGCATTGTGACGGGAGTCCCAAATGGACCATATTTTATCTGGTATTCATGCGTGTAAAGCATCACAAGGAAGGTGATCGGACCGTTGTATTGCTGATTGACATGCTTCCATTCTTCCATTGTCATATTCATGTTGTCAATTACATAGTTGCACCGGTCCATATTTGGAATATCTGAGACTTTGTCGATTGCGGAGATGAATCGTTAATTGACTGTTGTTGATTTTGTTATAAATCCTATACAGGTGTTGAACAACACAAGGAAATTAATCTTAAACAGTTCACCAACTCCTTGATCTGCGGCAAGTTTCTCTGTCACATGCTTTATATTTATTCTTGGAGTTGGGAATTGATTTTTGAACAAATATGAGGTAACATCTTCCCCCAATCTTGGTCTACTCTTGTCTAAAACAGGAATCTTACCCATTAGTATCCCCAACACTTCATGTACTTTTTGTGGTGTTATCTTAATAACACTGCTCCCAATGTTCAATTCATTTAAACTGTTATTATAGTTCATGAGCAACCAATATCCAAAAGTTGTTAGAGTTTGGGTTACTTGAAGTCTTAACATTAACCCGAAACCCATTTCTTCTACACAAGTTTTTTGGGCAGGGGTCATTACCTTTACTGCATCAACAATATTATAAGGTGCACACCTATTCTTCAATTTTTTGTCTACAAATTCAACAAAAGGTTTTCTTGATGTCCTCTTGGCTGGCTTCTTTTCTTTAATGGATTTCTTTTTCGGACACTGAAAGTCCGAGTCAGAGGTGTTGTGTTCCACCTCTTTCCGCTTTGACAACAACTGCTTAATTTTTGTGTCAAGGGATGAATCAAAGTCTGCTTCCACAACATGTTTTGTTTTCACCTTTTTCACCACCGAAGCAACTTTTTTAGTCTTCCTTTTATCTCTCTTCTCGTTTAGATGCTTATCTTTATCAGTCTTGTTTTTTCGACAACTGAATCACATACATATAATAAAACATGGGGGTAGGGGATAACAACACGAATCACAAGTAAACAGAAAATTCTTATCGAACATCACATTGATAATTCTCATACCAAAGCCATAAAACGATTAGCATACGCTTATAACATGCTTTATTATTACACATAGATTTTAAAAAAACAAAGATATGTATTACAACAACAGCACGCTTATAAAACGCTTTAATGCATGATGGTAGCTTTACATAAGATGATTTAAACAAATGCTTTGCAAAACTAAATTACTGATGCTTAAATTCACAGCGGTTACATTTTAAGAATAATTAAACCTAAATCGCTAAAAAAATCATAAATCAAAACCTGTTCCATCTTTACTGAGACCTATCGTGCTTTTGCTTTGTCCTTGGTTCCGTTCCAGAAGTATATGAGTTAGGGTTCTTCATTTTCTCCTTATGCTTATTCTTGTGCTTGTACTTGTGCTTGTGCTTCATAGTAGAAACGAATCATCGACGGTTTTAAGGAATATTTTGACTTACGACGGTTTTAAGGAATATTGCTTCACAGTTGAATTTTGGGAATAATTATCGCCGTTAGGGGGTAATTATTTGACCCTTTTAAAAGAAGCTGAGGCGCGTTCTTTTAAATTTTAATCGTACGGTTAGTTATTATTGTACAATATAAAAAGTTATATATATATATATATATATAATATTAGTGGGTGGTGGTGGGTTCAGGTGGTCATGATGGTGGTGGATGGTGGCGAAGGTGTGGTGGCGGATGTGTGGTGGTGGGTGGTGGTGGTGGGTAGTGGGTGGTGGTGGTGGAGGTGTGGTGGGTGGTGGTGGTGGAGGAGGTGTGGTGGGCGGTGGTGGTGGTGGTGGTGGGTGGTTGTGGTGGTTCATGGTGGCGGATGTGTGGTGGTGGGTGGTGGTGGCGGGTAGTGGGTGGTGGTGGCGGAGGTCGGTGGTGGTGGAGGTGTGGTGGATGGTGGTAGTGGCGGAGGTGTGGTGGGTGGTGGTGGTGGTGGTGTGTGGTTGTGGTATGTGGTTAGTGGTTGCTGTTGGAGGTCGTTGTGGTTGGTGCTAGTGGTTGTGGCGAATGTGGGTGATGGATGGTGGCAGTAGGTGGTATGTAATATGATTGAGGATATATAATCCATGAGACGATAACGGTGCTATCTCGTATGAAGACCATGATGATTGGCCCAATTATGACGACGATGATGCTAATATATTGATACCCACATGAATACATGGATATGACAACCTGGGTTGGTGGTGATTATCATAATGATGCTGCTAACCTATATGGTACGGTTTGCTTATGCTAACCCATACAAAGGCGACTATAGCTCGTACGATGATCATGATGTCTATGATGATGATCAATTATAGGTACCTATATGAATACGCCACACAGACGAACACACACACACACACACACACACACACACACATATATATATATAGGGTTGGTATCATATAAAAACTCTAAAAAAATTAAGAACTCTTAGGAACTCTTAACAACCAAACATTTTTTTAAGTTATTTTATATATTAACATTATTTAAGAGTAGTTTTATCGGATTTTATATTCAAAAATTTATTGCATATATTAATTGCAAGTTTACATATGTGTAAAATTTATGTACTAACAAATTTACATAGGTGTAAAACAAAACATAGATATGTATAAAAACTCATTTTCAAAATTGAAATCGTAAATATAGATATAAAAATGATAAAACTACATTCAAATAACATTAACATACAAATTTTTTTTATAAAAAACGTTAGTTTTCAAGGGTTATTTCAAGTTCTTAAATAATTTAACAGTTCTGTAATGATACCCATCCTATATATATATATATATATATATATATATATATATATATATATAGGATCAGGATCATGAGAGAACTTTTTTGAAATTGAGAACTATGAGAACCATTTTGGACCACAAAAAACCCAAAAATAAAAAAAATCATAAAATAAAAAAAAACACAAAAATGAAAAAAGTAAAAAAACAAAAATTCTTATTTTAACATCCCGGTTTCATATAAAAAAACTCGGTTTAGCCAAAGTATATATACACATATGTATAATATATACATATATGTACATTTTACATGATTTTTTTATACACATGTGTATAATTTAAGATAAATGACACTGTACATATGTGAATATTACGTAACTAAAGATTAAATAAAATTATACGTATGTGTATAATACGAGGTTTTTTTTTAATGAAACCGGAATGAAATATAAGAATTTTGGTTTTTTTACTTTTTTAAAATTTTTGTTATTTTTTGTTTTATGATTTTTTTAAATATTTTTTTAAAGGTGTTTTTAGTGGTCCAAAATGGTTCTCAAAGTTCTCAATTTGCAAAGGGTTCTCTTAGGATCCTTACCATATATATATATATATATATATATATATATATATATATATATATATATATATATATATATATATATATATATATATATATATTATATTGATGATGGTGACAACGATGCTTAATGACATGTAACCCGTATGATCGACGACGACCATGATAACGTATACGATGGTCATACTGATGGTAGCCTGTACGACTGATGATGTCGTTTGATGACGACAACAATTCATAATATGGTGCTGACAATGATCGCTAACATTGGGCATTTTATTTACGATAACCCATACGATGCTGACTACATCCTGTACATGGCAATAGGTCATATATATGTTGGTGTTGATGATGCTATTGACGATGATGATGACACTGATAATGATGATAACTTTATGATGTTGATCATCATCATAACACATATGGTGATGATGATAACCTAGAAGATGATAATGATAATAATGGATAAAATTTTAATTTTAGTTAAAAATACGATTTTTTAAACGAACTCAATTTTTAACGAAATTTATACCGGAATGTTCATAAAAAAACTAAGTAATATTCGTTTTTATATTTTTTAAAAGTTAAAATATAATAAGTTATAAAAAAAACCAATATATATATATATATAATTAAATGTGTAGAAAAAAATAGAAAAATAAAATAAAAATTCAAACCAATCTAGATTGTGATCACGGTTCCACCAATTCTCTATTTATTTTCTATCTATAAAATATGTATTCTCTATTTTTTGTCAAATTTTGTCTTCTCTTTATTCCCTTTCATTTCCCATTTTCCCTCTTTCCTCATTTCGCATCTCAATTCTGTGCCAAAAATCAATTCTCGATCTTCAGGTGAGTTACATTCTTTATGTGGTTCTCTCAATTTTACTCGATATATCTGTGTACTTAAGGAAATTGATTGAAAATATGAGGGTTTTTTTCTAACTTCTAACTTTCTAACTTCGCTTTCTGGTAAGAATTTAATGCAGTTTAAGTTTCTAAACCTGAATATTTGTAATTCGTATTTACTGTCATTATGTAGTCAATGATATTCGTAGACATCGTTAATTTGTTCTGAACATACAGACTCGTCTGACATAAAAATGCCACGTCTAAATAAAGGAGTTAAGTTCCTGGTAGATATCGACAGCGATTCCATGAGTAGGATTGAAGTTCAAATATTATTTACCAAAATGGAAAATTTTCAAGGAGGAAAATGAATTACAGATTGGTTATAAGTGCATATTTGAATATGACATCAATAAAGGTACTTTGTTAGTTTCAAAAGTTGATTAGTGCAAGAATGTGCGTTGTGTTTGGTGATTTTTGGAACATTTTGTGATTTGGTGACTTTGGGAAACATTTGTGATTTGATGACACTTGTGATTTTTGGAACATTTGTTATTTTCATGTTTAGATGGTTGTATTGATACATATTTTAGTTTATTGTTTTGAATGTTGGTTGGTTAACTTTTAAATGCTTTACTTTTATAGTTTCTTATAACATATTGTTTTGAATGTTGGTTGGTTTCATATTTTAGTTTATTGTTTTAATAGTGCCTTTTGTATGAAAACTTTTAAAGAATTGTAATTATGATTAATTAAAACAAATCGAAACAACAAAAAACACTTTGTTAAAAACACTTGTGATACGCTTATTAAATCATAAACAACACTTTGTTAAATCTATAAATAAAACGAAAAACACTTTGTAAACGATTAGGTTAAAATATGTTATATTTTTGTTCAAACGAGTCTATTACGCTTGTAACACGCTTATGCACAAAAACATATATAAATATTCTAATACGCTAGTAACACGCTTATGTACAAAATCAGTTATTGATTAATTGATGTTTTTTGATTAATTGGAAACAAAAATCAAAGTCTATTACGCTTGTAACACGCTTATGTACAACAACTCCTTTCTAAACCCTCATATATATATACATATATATCTAGTTTTGTTTTCAATAAAAACTCATTTTTCACCCCCATAAACACTTAAAAAAACCACAACATCCATGGAAGAAATCTCAACGCGGACCATAACATCCAGTAACAGAAGCAATCGATCTCAGGTTTATTGTTTTTGTGGTCAAGAAGCCATTCTAAGAACATCAAGGACCACCAAAAATCCAGGTCGGAGGTTCTACAATTATGCATCTCAAGCTAGTGAAATTGCAAATAAAGTTGGAATTCATCCCGTCTTTATGTTGATTATTGACCCTAAACTCTATATTTTTTAACTTAGGGCAAAAAAAGTGATTTCTTTATATGGTCTTATTGTGTTTCGTCCACAAGCTCTGATGTGTGCACAAGATGTACAGACATAATTCCTATCGTGATAAGGGCAAATAAGTCATTAGAGGATCAACTTGAAAGGAGTGTAGCTTAACGGATTGAATCAGAAAAAAAGTGAAGATATTGTATTTATTTGCTTCTTGTTGTTTTTAGGGCTTTTAATTAGTTTTGTAATCTGAGTAAAAAGCTAAGAAACTTTGTTACGGAGTATGATTTTAGACCAGCTATTATGATGTATTTTTATGTTTCTGAACGGATTTAAAGGTCTTTTAATGAGTAGTTTAGTTTGAGTGTTTTCAAAATGAGATGTTTGACCGTACACAGTGTATTAATTTCATTAAAAAGAGGTTACTATAAAAATTTATTTAAAATATGTTCCTCCTAAGTTTCGAACCCGCGACATTTGCAATCTATGTTTAATCACAAGCGCCTCAAACGTTTGAGCTACACCCTGAGAACAAAATAGAACCTCTTCTAATATTTATATAACGAAATTCCGATGTTTAAAATTTTCATTTTTACCCGCCAATTAATCGAGTTATCTTCTGGAAGACTCCCAAATCAATTATTAACCAAACAAAATCTCACAATCTGACCAAACCCTAATAAATGATCTGCTAGTGTATTTATTGAACTCTCATCAATCTCAGTCCTACCAAACAGCTTCATTAATCTCAGGTGAGTACCAAATATTTTTGCTTTTAGTGTCATACTTAATAAAATGTCAGTTACATTTATTGACGTTAATGTATATCGTTGATGACACAGTTAAAAAAATTCTTGGAAGATGGATAAGTCTTGGATGTCAGTAGGCGACAGGTGCCGTAAAGCATATAATGATGGTGTTAAGGAATTTCTAGATTTTCCAGTTCGTAATTACAATGAGACATCACCACCAATTTCTATTTCATGTCCATGTGTTCGGTGTGTGAACCACGTATCTCTTAGTTTAGACGATGTATAACATGACTTGTACAGGTTTGGAATTGATAAGAAATATACTACTTGGATAAACATGGAGAAGCCGACACCAACATTCCAACTAATTATGATAATAATACTGGGTTTGTTGACACCAACATTCCAACAGATGCCTGTGACACTGTAGAAATGGTAAATGCTACAAAAGACAACTTCAAAGGCGACAAGAAGTATCAATAGTTTCTACAACTACTTGTTGTCGCTGAGAAGCCCCTGTATAAAGGATGTCTTAACTTAACCAAGTTGTCTGCATTAGTACAACTACTCAACTTGAAAAACAAGAATGGGGTATCTCTTAAGTTCGTTGATGAACTTCTGAAATTGTTGAAGAAGATGCTACCAACAGATAACGAGATGGTAAATAATATGTATGAGGGCAAAAGGATGATGAATGCAATGGGCTCAGGATACGAAAAGATACATGTGTGTATTAATGAGTGCATTATTTACTATAAGGATTACAAGGATTTGGAAGCATGTCCAATTTGTAAGAAGTTAAGGTGGAAGGTGGATGAGAAGACTAACAAAACTTACATAAACACGCCCGCTAAGGTATTGTGGTACTTTCCCATTTTCCACGATTCAAGCGCCTCTTTCAATCAAATTCCACAATAGAGAATTTAACATGGCACGCCACGAGTACCAATAAACCCAGTGTTTTACGCCACCCATCAGATTCACCAGCATGGAAAGCCATAGATGACAGGTACTCCGATACCATCGGAAGTGATCCAAGAAATCTTCGACTAGGGATTTACACTGATGGGGTCGACGTACATAGAGGCAATATAAACGACAGTGTCTGGCCTGTTTTAGCAGTCATTTCAACCTTCCACCTTGGATGTGTATGAAAAGAAAGTTCATCATGTTTTCCTTATTAATATCCGGAGTGCCAGGAAACAATATTGATGTGTTTTTACAGCCTTTAATTAACGATCTAGCATATTTATTTGAGGTCGGGGAGCCAACATATGATGCATATAAACAAGAAATGTTTACACTACGTGCAGTTGTGTTATGGACAATTAATGATTACCCTGCTCTTGGTACACTATGTGGTTTCCCTTACAGTGGATTCAAAGGTTGTGTAGTGTGTCGGGGCGACACTCAGTGTGTTCGACTTTATCACACAAAGAAGCAGAGTTATGCTGCCCACAGAAGGTATTTATCACATGACCACCCTTTCAGAAAACAAATAAAGACATTCAACAGAAAATAAGAGATGAGAACCGCTAAAGATCCTATGACAGGGGAAGAGATATACGACGAGGTCAAAAACATTAAGAATGAATGGGGAAAGGGAACTGAATCCCTAAGTGGGAGTAAGAGAAAAAGGGATAACACAACGCCGCAACCATATTGGAAGAAGTTCAACATATGGTACCAACAGCTCAGCTATTGGAAGTATTTACCTGTCCAACATTGTATTGATTTGATGCATGTTGAAAAGAATGTGGAAGAAAGTATTGTAGGGATGTTGCTGAACATTCCTGGTAGGTCAAAAGAGGGATTGGCAGCTAGAAAGGATTTGGAGTTTTTAGGGATTAAAAAAGAGTTGCAACCGAAAGCAAAAGGCAACAATACAGAACTGCATGCAGCATGCTTCACATTATCAGCACAAGAAAAAGACATGTTTCTTGAAACATTGTATAAACTGAAGGCTCCACTAGGGTATTGTTCTAACTTCTCTAGTTTGGTTAATCTTAAAGAAAGGAAGCTACAAGGCCTTAAATCACATGATTATCACATTCTTATGTAACAATTTCTGCCCCTTGCAATACAGTCCATGATGCCAGAACCAATGAGAAATGCTATAATCAGGCTTTGTTTTTTTTAAGTCAATTTGTAGCAAAGAAATCATTGTAGAAGAGCTTGATAAGATGCAGGAAGAGAAAATAGTTACACTGTGCCTGCTGGAGAAGTACTTTCCTCCATCATTTTTTGATGTCATGGTTCACTTAATCGTGCACCTTGTCAGAGAGATAAAATTATGTGGGCCACCATGCTTTCTTTGGATGTATCCCTTTGAAAGGTGTATGAAGGTTATCAAAGGGCATGTGCAAAACAAAACTTATCCAGAAGGGTGCATTGCTGAGGAGAACATTGCGGAAGAAACAATCGAGTTTCTCAGCGAATACCAAAAAAACATTAAGTGTACTGTTGGTATTCCACATGATAAGCATGATGATAATGGGGAGACAATTCCTGTCACATGCGCTAAATCAGTTGAAGTTTCTCCTGGTCTCTTCAAGAGAGCACATTTCTATGTGCTGCAGAATACGCCTGAAAAAGCGACGTATATCGAGTAAGTATTACTAACATGTATACTCTAAATTATATATATATATATATATATATATATATGTATTAATTCACAATATATTATTCTCCTACTTACAAACAACACAAGACCTCTTTGAAAAACCAAATTCCTGGTAAACGACAAGCATTGTTGGAGAAGGATCATACTTTAAAGTTTGGTGACCAGTTACGCAACCAGGTAGATCAATTTATTAAGTCTTCTATAATTTCTAAAAATCTTTTATAGTTTCTGCAATGTAGGTGAAGAGTCTAATCCTTGTAATGAAATTCAGGTTGAAAGAGAGCTAGCGGGCTCCCCAGGTTCTATATCGGAAACCGTAAAGTGGATTGCACAAGGAGCACACCGCAACGTATACAAATACGACTCATACGACATCAACCGTTTTGAATTTCATACAAAATCTCATGATGGTACAGTTTACCAGAACAGCGGGGTTGGTGTAGAGGCGGATGACATGCACATCAAAAAAAGACGTGGTGACCTATGGACAAAACTTTTATTTTGGGGTTTTACGAGAGATATGGGTCCTAGATTATCATACTAAAAGAATTCCGGTCTTCATGTGCCGATGGGTTGACCATAAACACGTCAAACATGATATTCTTGGTTACGCGTCGGTCGACCTAAACAAATTTGGCCACAAGGATTATCCGTTCATATTGGCCTCGTAAGCACGCCAGGTGTTTTATGTTCAAGATCAGGTGGATAGAAAAAAAGCATGTTGTCCTCATGACTCCACCCAAGAATTATAGGCATTCGTATGACAAGGTCGATGAGGAATTTAGTACGGTAACTTTCCCTCATGAGGATAATACATTGCCACTTGTACAACCAAATCAACTGCTTCGTAATAAGTCCCCAGATAATTACTGGAGGTCCGGGAAAAAGCCTACAACTATTCATAATGGAGATTGATACAGTAGTTTGTTCGCCTAGTTAGATAATAATGTCACCGGTCTTTACTTTGTACTTATTAATTCAAAGTAAACAAATATTGGTTGTTTTTAATACTATTACTACTTATACAGGCCGGTTTGTTGAATTCATTTCATTAAAGTCTCAGTCATTAAGTTCTAACAGACATTAACTAAATACACACATTCAAACATCAAGTGTAACGCTGAAACCAAATAAGCGGCAAATATAAAATACAACATCATGTTGTCACAGTTCTTCCACTTTATTTCCTTGCTGTGACAGTCATCATTTCTCCGCCTGCTGGTTTTGTTTCTTGCACTATTTGTTCATATTGTTCTTCTGCTTCTAATTCAACTTACTTTCAACAGCTGGTTTTCCTGCAAAACATTATCAACTCATTTTATAAAAAAAAAAAGACCATTGTGCCCTTCTTTTCACTAACCGGCATACCAAAATTGTACCCTCCATACTCAGATCTTTGACCAAAGCATCTGTGGGTCTTAGACTTTGAAGAAGCCATAAAAAAATAAAATTCAGTTTTGAAAAAACCCTTCCAAACTCAATGCCATCACCAGTAACCTAATTTAAGATCTGGTGATGGCATCGAGTTTTGGAAGGGATTTTATCAAAATTTAAGATCTTTGGGAAGTTTAAGATCTGTGGAAACCTTAGATGTTTTCTGCTTGGCCAAGTTTGGAATTCATATAACATATATATAAGCGTAAAAAATTTCAGTCAGAAGTTTTATTGCAGTCATTAAAGTCAAAATAGTTGGTTGTTGAGTAACTGCATACTACCTGTCAAAATGGTATCCACGCGCTTTGGAAACGCTCGCAAGCTAATTAATTTTGGAAATTAATACATTTATGCCTACTACCTGTCAAAAATCTTGGAAATATATTTATGTAATGATAGCATATATTAAAGTTAATTAAAATAAAAAAAAAAACTATATCTAGTACACTTTAAAAACGCTTACTAGAAATATTGGTTGTTTTAATACTATTACTATATCTATTACGCTTTAAATACGCTTACTAGTAATATTGGTTTTTTTAATACTATTACAATATCTATTACGCTTTAAATACGCTTACTAGAAATATTGGTCGTTTTTTAATACTATTACTATATCTATTACGCTTTAAATACGCTTACTAGAAATATTGGTTGTTTTAATACAATTACTATATCTATTAGAGATTTTTCACGAGCCAATCTCGAGTAGCTCGCGAGCAACTCGGCTTGTTTGCACCCCTAGTCTATTTCATTTGGTTAAGTTCAAACGTACAGACATTAACTACATACACATATTCAAACATCAACACGGTTAATAGAATAACCAAAATAAAATACATGTAATATCATCAACACAATTAATAGAATAACCAAAATAAATTAATTATATTTATAGTTAATAATTTATTTACATTACATCAATATAAAAAAAATAATTACAAATTATTACCAGCTGGAGTCCTACCATCAGATTCCGTATCTGAATCTACATCCATCGGATTCTCTTCCGAAGTAAGAGAGGGCATGATCCTCTCCCACATGACGTCCGAGGTGTAGGTGGAGTCCTTTAGCCTTTGTAGGCGAAGGTGCACCTCAGTACGGAATGTCCCATAAGCGGACACAACGTTGAAGTCTTCGATTCCGTTCAACTCAATACGTGCCACCTCGATGCCCCGGGCTTCCATCACAATGCTGAAATAATCAGCAGTAGTGTACCCAAGAAGCCTAACCATTCGGTTAAGTTGTTGGTACCGAAAGGTTAGAGGGTTGACATAGTCAACATACCTCACCCTTTGATTCTCTCGGACGGCGGCGGAATCAAAGTGGAAAACAATGGTGAAGAAGATGGGTCGTAGTAGATGGGGGCATGAGTACCCGGTTCACGTACAAGCCAGTTTGTCGGCGCCATAATATTTTCGGATGTGATTTGCTGGTGAAGAAGATGGTGAAGGCGATGGGTCGATTGTGATTGTGAATATTGGAGGCGATGTGGTGGAAATCGGAAACCATGAGTGGTGTTTAAACACCATCATCAGAAACCGGTACATCATCCTGACAATTTGAAATTGGCGGCACAAGAAAACTGGAAAGACAATGATTACTTGGCCACTCGTCAATTCACCGTGTGGCCATTAATTATGTTTGGACACACTTAAAAATAATTTAGTGTGACCATTTATCACTTATAGCCACACATAATAAGTGTATCCGTGACAATAAAAAACTTAGGAAAAATAAAACTAAACTACCCTTTGGTCATACAACCTTGTATAAGTGGCCATTAATTACATTTTGACACACTTAAAAGAATTTAAGTGTGACCATTTATCACTTATAGCCACACATAGTAAGTGTATCCGTGACAATAAAAAACTTAGGAAAAATAAAACTAAACTACTCTTTGGTCACACAACCTTGTATAAGTGGCCATTAATTACATTTGGACACACTTAAAAATATTTAAGTGTGACCATTTATCACTTATAACTACACATAATAAGTGTATCCGTGACAATAAAAAACTTTGGAAAAATAAAACTAAACTACTCTTTGGTCACACAACCTCGTATAAGTGGCCATATATTTTAAGCGTTTTAGCCACATTACTAATAAATACAATGGTTGTTCGTCATATTTCGCCACATTATTAAAAATGTGGCTAACAAATGTGACATTAGGTCACACAACGTAATATAAGTGGCTATATCTTTTCTACTCTTTTAGACACAAAACAAAACGCAGATCTATACCCAACAAGATCAAAATCTAAAAAGAAAGATCCGTAAACCCCAAAATTTGAGTCGAAGCTCTTATACCAATTGAAGGTTCCTGGATGGATCTACATTCCCCCAAAATGATACTGTTTTTTGAAAGTATCTATGATCCCAACCAGCAAGACGTAACCCCACAAACTCGATCCAAGTCATCCTTTCATCCGGAATAAAGCTCCAGTCCGGTTTTCGAAACCAAAATCTATCATAAACTTCAGAAGAACCATAGGAGAAACCCCCTACCCACACGCGCACATATTTTACTTCCATCTCGTCGAATCCTTTGTTACATTTTAAAAAAAAGATTAGGGATGCATTTTGGATCCTTCACAAGTTCACATTTTCCAGATCATCGTTGGAGGATCCTTTCAAACCATTAGAAGATTTTAGGGATATATTCTTACTAACCATTGTGTTGTTAGTGAAAGGCTTATCATTTTCAATTCTTTTTGTTTGAAGTACATGTTTATAAGATTCAACTCCAACAGAGGAATTAAGTGAAACAACTTTCATCCCACCCTTATTCGCTACTGGTAGAACCTCCTTGACTCGTCAAACTCTTCTAATTAACCGGACCTTATCAACATAAAGATGGAAATTACCAAACCAAATGGAGCGGAGATCTTGAATGAGTCAGCGACCATCTTTACCCTTCAATAATATCACAAAACTGAAACGTCTTCCAAATTCGGTTAATCGATTAAGCAACCCTACTCCATTGTTCACAACGATCCCAGATTTCTTTCATAGTAACATCAAAAGGGAAATTTATTACAAATATTGAAACCGTCACATGTTCAAGATCCTTAAAATTGGGGTTGAAATTCTTGTTGCTCCCTCCATTGACAACGTTTGAGGCATCAATAGCATTCTTACTGTTCCGTGGAGTCTTGTAGAAGGTCCTTATTATGTTGTCTTGGTCCTTCTCAAGGGAGGCTCGGAGGGCGTGCGAGCCGCACCATCGGCCGCGGCACATAAGGTTCGGGAGCACAAAATTTTTTATACATATTACATATGTATGTTTTTGGTGTTAAAAATGAGGTTTATTGCAATGGTTAATGAGGTAATTACATGCTCAGATGGTTTCTGCTTATAATAAATTAGTCGATAAAAGTTTTATCCATTTACATTAGCGAATAAAAAATTTTAAGAAACAACCCCCCTACTAACCCTTTCTGTTCTAACCAACAAGGGGTTTATCGACCGATAATACCACCACCTCAAAGCATGCAAAAATTCTTCGATATGTTGTATTGACACGTATTGGCTAATATGTTTTCCTAAGTACCCAAAACCCATGTACTGAAACACAAGTGAACCCCGAAACTGAACAGAAAATGCCTCTGACCACCTCAAAACATAAAAAAACAAAGACCAGAAAACCAAAGAAAAGAGAGAAAGAAAACCTTGGAATATCTAATTGTAGACATAGCGTTGACACGTGAGTGGATTGGCTCGTCTGAAGACTCCATTGATGGTATTTTTTTTTAATATTTATATATGTTTATTAGGGGACTAATTTTTTTTTAACGTAGGTGATGGTAAATCTTCCCTTGTTTTTTGGGGGGTACTGTGTTGCAATAGGTCGAGGTGAATACCGCAACAACGATTCCTTCTGCAACAAATAAAAGGCAACGCGAACAAAAATAACCAACTTCAACAACATGTACACCCACATTGCAAATTGTGCTAGAAAAAGCGGCATAGGCAGTTCCGATGTGATGACATTTTCCCTAAAACAATATAAAGCCGAAAGGGGGGGGTATTTCTATGTTGGATGCTTGGATATTTCTATTTCTGTGTCCCGCAACCTCTTTCCCAACCGTCCAAATAGTACAAAACAACATCTACTATGGCCGAACTAACATCGTCTCATGCCACGTCGGATGCTCGTTATCAATAAGACTTAAACAAGTATGATATATAATTTGTTTTTGATGAACTGAAGAAGTTACAACGCATGGTCGGTAGAAATAAAGCCAAGACGGCGACGAGAGGTGGAGGATCTTCGTCTATAATGTCACACCCCCAACCTACGGCGGAAATGCTGGGGCGCGAACTGATTTCTCACAGCTTTTCAAAGGTTACTATCATGCATTATTAATATAACAATATCTATTAATTAAATTAAGTTTTCAAAAAATCAAATACAAACAAATACATAATCCATAATCATACAACAATACAACTTATATCACAAATTGTTGGTGCATAATGTCAGTAGTTAAGTGTCTAGTGTCTGTAATTGCGTTTGTAATATTTTATGTTTTGTATAAGCGAAGTTGCTAACAAGTTCGCTGATATGGGCGAACTTGTTAGACAAGCGAAGTTAGTGACAACTTCGCCTGAACATGCCAGGCGAAGTTGTCGTGATTATATAAGCCATCTGTTACGGCTTATTAATAATTAATTCAGTTTTACAGTTTTCGTGTATTCGAGTCAGAGAGAGTCTGTAATCAAGTGATCTTCGTATCACGTGTTTAAGGTTGGTATACAACGTGTTTGATTATCGTGTGTTAATCGTATTGTTTTCTATACTCGTAACGTCTTACGTAGGGATTCCGCACCTGTGTAGTACGTGATATCTCGTGTAGATCCGGCTGGGAACCTACAATTGGTATCAGAGCTCTTGCTCGATTGTGTGGTTCGGGATTATCACGCGGGTATAGAAATCGTTCCGTTCGACTATTCGCGGGACGAGTTTTCTGAGTTTTAGTGTTATACTCTCCTCCTACAAGCTTAAACAACCCTTAACACCTTCACAAACCTCGAAAAACCCAGAAATCTAATCTGCAGAAGCTTCATGTTCGTCAGGCGAATTTGCCGTCACTGTTACTAGGGTTACGGCGAAGATATAAGGTTAAGCGAAGTTATCCACAACTTCGCCTACCTCTTCAAGTTCGCTTACCTCAAGCGAAGTTACCCACAACTTCGCCTACCTCCCAAGTTCGCTCAACTTAAGCGAAGTTATTCTCAAGTTCGCCTATTCAGCGAATTTAAGAAAGTGAGCGACGTTACAAATTCACGCGAAGTTAAGCATTAAGCGAAGTTATCCGCAACTTCGCCAACAGTGCTGTTTGAAAATAAATTTTTTTATTTTCGGATTTCTTTGAGTTTAGAGAAAGATGTCTTCGATAAACATTACTGAACTAGTAAAGATGGAAGTAGAAGCAGGTTCGGCTACAAAGGCACCTAAGATGCTCAAGAAAACTGATTATGTAGCGTGGAAAGATCGTTTTGAACAATATGTCAAGTATCAAGATGCCAAGATGTGGGTGTGTATACAAGATGGTTACATTCCACCTACTACTGAGTATGAAGGTCGTGATCAGATCAAGAAGTACAAAGAGATGGAAGATGAAGAGAAGAAGATGTATGAGGCAGAAAGTAAAGCTCATGCAGCAATTACAATGGCTCTTCCACAGGAAATTTTGCACACTTTCAGAAAGTACAAGACTGCTAGAGAACTTTGGGAAGCTCTTGAAAACCGTTTTAAGGGCAATGTGGGAATTCGTGCTTCGAAGATTAAACTTCTAAAAACCCAATTCTCTGTCTTCAAGTATCTGAAAAACGAATCACTTGATGATATTATCACAAGATATTATCATCTGATGACTGAACTCAGCAACTATTCAATTGCATACAAAGAAGATGAGATTGTTGAGAAGCTTCTTGATGCTCTCCCACCAAAATGGGAGATGTATACAGTGTTGATGAGAGAAGATAAAGACTTTGCTGACTATGACCTGGAGACAGCAGTTAACAAGCTAAGAACGTTTGAACTGAACATGGTACGAAATGAGACACCTACCGATCAGGTTCAAGATCCGGGTATGTATGGTGCAAAGGTTAACTCGGGATCAAGTTCGAAAACGGAATCATCTGCTTATTACTCTAAGGGAGAGTCAAGCGCGAGCTCAACACATGAGGGACATGTATCTCTTAACATGAACGGTGATGTGTGCTATGTAGCTGGAGGGTCAAATGCTTCTCAACCACAAGCGACCAAGAGTAGTTATTCCCCAAGTGTTTCAAACAACAACTACTCGAAGATGCCCATGAGTGTCAAATCTGCTGAACAGCATTTTGCTCTCTATGCATCTTTTATTGCTTCGTATGAGAACTACATTAAGGGTAAGATCGTTGATCCTGCAGTTTTGGATGAAGACTATGACCAGATCGATGCTGATGATCTGGAGGAGATGGATCTGCAGTGGCAGATGGCTATGATTGTCAGAAGGGTGAAGAGGTTCATGAAGAAGACTGGCAGGAAGTTTGTCGGTGAGAGGCCAGGGTTTGATAAGTCGAAGGTTCGCTACTACAACTATCAGCAGAATGGCCACTTTGCAAAAGAATGCAAGAATGAACGTGTAGAACGCAGTCAGATCAGATCTACACAGCAAAGTGGTAGTGGTAATGACTATAGAGCCATGATTTCCAGACAGAATGAAGAGTACAACTGGAATCTGCATGTTGAAGAAGTATTTGAACAGGCCAACTTGGCAAACATCGAAAATGCAGATAGTGAGAAGGGAACTTGCGAAGATGAAGTGTACATGGCAGATGTAGCAGACCAGCTCTCCGAGGTAAGTACCGAACTCCCTTGTACAAAGTGTGAACTTCTGTCTGAACAACTGACAACTCTAACTGATCAGTTTGTTAGTTTGGATGCGCAATATAAAACTTTAAAAGAAGATCATCACTTCACTAAAGCAAGAGAAAATAGTTACAAAGTAAAAATTAAAGCTATTGAAACAGATATTAAAAGTCTTAAAGCAAAGCTTGCTGAAAAAATTAATATGATTGATCTTAGCTATGAGGTTCTAAAAGAAAAAACCAAACTAATAGCTGAAAGAGAAAAAACAGATAGCTGATCACCAGGTAAAAGTGGTGGAACTTAACAGGAAACTGGAACAATTCAGAAATTCCTCCGCAATACTTGATCACCTTGTTAGTGATCAAGGTTCTCCAAAAAGGGGAGGAATTGGTTATTATGAAGTTCCACCACCTTTCAATCATAATTACACTTTTAACCCTAGTAATCAGAAATCTGTCGATGTTGACTATGGTCAGACAGTTCCAGTTCCAGTTACTACTAAAGAACCAGAAGTTAGTAAGCCTGTTGCAAGTGTTAAAATTTCTGCTCCGAGTCCTGTCTCATCTAACTCGGACAAGTCTTCTGAGTCGAGTGAGACAAATCAAGAGGAAGTATTACCAAAAAGTGGAGAGAAAAAGAAAACATCTGAAAAGAAGTCTCCACTAAACCCGTATGTCCCACCATATGTGAGACAAACGGGCAGTAATACAGCCTCAACATCTAAGACAACTTTTGATAAGAAAGTTGAAAACAGGTGTTGTTTTAGATGTAATCAACAAGGACATCTTGTTGCTGGTTGACCTCTGAAGCAAAAATTCAGAGGTGTGAGGCCTTTAAAATCTGAGAAAAGAGCTAACAGTAATCAATTTAATGATAAAACTTAAAACCCATCGAATTTCAGAAAATGGACTAATCCAGGTTTTCAAAGAAATAGATCTCAGTTTTTCACTGGTAACACCCAAACCATAACTAATAATTCATTTAATTCAAGACGGTATGGATGGCCTCATAGACAATCCACAAGAAGGTATCATGTTAGGACTCACAGAAATGATTATGATACTAACTTTGGACAGCCAAGGTACGGGATGTATCGACCCAAGACCAATCGGTCTTGGGTCCCCAGATTTTAACTCTCTGCTTTAATCGTGCAGGAACAGTTGAACAGGGCTGCCAACAATCAATGGGTTGTGGATAGCGGCTGTTCCCGGCACATGACGGGTAACAAGAAATTGTTACAAGACCGGAAACCTGTTCAAGGTGGTAGAGTGAGTTTCGCAGGAGAGAGCGGTGGAAAGATCACAGGAATTGGGACTGTGACTAACGGGAAGATGACGCTAGAGAAAGTTAACTTTGTTGAAGAACTGAAGCACAATCTGCTGAGTGTTTCGCAGATCTGTGACAAGGATTATACCCTGCATTTCACGAAGAATTAGGCGATAGTGTTGTATCCTGGTTTTAAGATACCAGAGGACTGGATTGTTATGAAGGCTCCGAGAGTAAAGAATACGTATATCATGGATATGAGGTCTACTGAAATGGCCACTGAAGAATCGTGTCTTTTGTCGAAAGCGACTGAATCAGAGTCCGAATTATGGCATAGGAGAATGGGGCACATTCATCTTCGTAAGATGAACTACCTTGTCAAAAATGGGCTTGTGTTGGGGGTTCCCTTGAAGAATTTCAACTTCGAAGACAAATGCTTATCATGCAAGAAGGGAAAGCAACACAAGAAATCCCATCTCACCAAGAAGGTCAATTCAATTGTCAGTACCCTAGAATTACTTCACATGGATCTCTTCGGTCCCGTGAATGTAAAAAGTCTAGGAGGAACATCGTACTGCTTGGTGATTACTGATGATTTTTCTCGATACTCGTGGGTATATTTCCTGAAGTCGAAGGATGAAACTGTTCAGATGGTAATAAATTTGATTACCAAAGTTGAGAACATTATGGGAAAAAGAGTTAAATACATCAGGAGTGACAATGGGACTGAGTTCAAGAACTATCAGATGGAGATCTTCTGCCTACAGAAGGGGATTGAACACCAATACAGCGCACCGTACACTCCGCAACAAAATGGAGTGGCTGAGAGGAAGAACAGGACTTTGATTGAAGGAGCCAGGACCATGCTGGCTGATTCGAAACTTCCCGTGGTGTTCTGGGCTGAAGCCGTTGCAACAGCCTGTTATATCCTTAATAAAGTGTTAACTGTTAAAAGATTAAATAAAACCTGTTATGAACTAATGCATGGGAGAAAGCCCAACTTGAGTGGTCTTGAACCATTCGGGTCCCCGTGTTCGATATTAAAGACCAATTCAAAATTTGGTGAAGTTGCCACCAAGGAATCTTAGTCGGATACGTTGTTGGGACTCCCAACAGACGGGTCTTTAATACATCGACCAGCAAGGTTGAGGTGGTGTGTAACACTGATATCACAAGTTACAAATCACCAAAACCAAGCACGGGACCCGCTGGGGTTTTTGACTATGATAGACTTTTTAAATCTTTTAACATGCCTTATTTGGATTTTGCAGAAGATGAGGAACGAATTGCTACGAAGATGATATGCGATGAGGAAGACACTTTGGTGCAAAGACCACAGTATGATGAATGTCAGCCTTCCTCGTCAAATGCTGTCAATACCCCTGCTGCCTCTACTGAAGAGGAATTCATCAATCCGTTTCACTCTCAACATCAATCAACCATGGATGAGCTATCTTCGAACTTGGAAGATAATCTAAATGTCAGTTCGGTTCCGACTACGAGAATTCACAAAAATCACCCGTTGGAGAATGTGATAGGTGATCTGTCCGCCGGTGTACAAACAAGAAAAAGCGTGAATGAGCACACCTGTGTTTACACAAGCATTAAAGACACGGGCATTATCAACGAATGCTTGTACACCTGCTTCATCAGCCAGATTGAAACAAAGAACTATCAAATGGCTCTGAAGGACAGCTCGTGGGTCGAAGCCATGCAAGAAGAGTTAGCTCAGTTTAAGAAAATGGAAGTATGGAATTTGGTTGAAAAACCAAGAAATGTGCATGCGATAGGCACGAAGTGGGTCTTCAAATGTAAGAGAGATGAGAAAGGGGTTGTTATCAGGAATAAGGCGAGGCTGGTTGTTAAAGGCTTTAATCAACAAGAGGGGTTTGATTACAATGAAGTATTTGCTCCTGTGGCAAGATTGGAAGCCATTCGGCTGTTTTTGGAATTTGCTGCACATAAAGAGATGAAAGTTTTTCAGTTGGATGTGAAGAGTGCGTTCCTAAACGGTAAAGTCGATGAGGTTGTGTATGTTGAGCAACCTCCGGGTTTTCCTGACCCTGACTTTCCCGATCACGTGTACAAGCTAAGTAAAGCGCTGTATGGACTACATCTGGCACCTCGTGCCTGGTACTCAACGTTATCCGATTACTTGCTTGAGAATGAGTTTGAAAGAGGTAAGATTGATAGCACGTTGTTCTTCAAGAGAAAGGGAAGCGACTTTCTGCTGGTGCAAGTCTACGTGGATGACATTATCTTTGCTGCATCAAAGGTCACCATGTGTCAGGAGTTTGAGGCCGTCATGAAGAAGAGATTTGAAATGAGTGCTATGGGTGAACTAACTTTCTTTTTAGGATTGCAGGTTGATCAGAAGAAAGACGGGATGTTCATTCATCAGACGAAGTATGTCCATGATGTTCTCAAACGCTTCAAGATGGAGGACAGCACTCCATATGAAACTCCAGTCTGCGTCAATCACAAATTGGGTGCTGATTCAGATAACGATGCAGACGTGGACCCAACCCAATATCGGGCTATTATAGGTTCTTTAATGTACTTAACTGCTTCTAGGCCTGATATAATGTTTGCTGTTTGTCTTTGTGCACGCTTTCAGGCAAACCCAAAAGAATCTCATTTGAAGGGTGCGAAGAGGATACTGCGGTATCTCAAGGGCAAGCCGAAGCTGGGGTTGTGGTACCCGAGAGGAGGAGACTTGGAGCTAGTCGCTTACACAGATTCTGATTATGGAGGGTGCAATCAGAGTCAGAAATCTACAACTGGTGGATGTCAGTTTCTTGGTGGCAGATTGGTGTCGTGGCAATGCAAGAAGCAGACTTCAGTCGCAATTTCAACCTGTGAAGCAGAATACATGGCAGCATCCAACTGTTGCTCCCAGGTTCTTTGGATTCAACAACAGTTGCGCGACTATGGTCTGAATTTCTCACTTACTCCTATTTGCATTGATAACACTGCTGCTATCTCAGTAACTAACAATCCCGTGAAGCACAGTAAAACTAAACATATTGACATACGTCATCATTTTATACGGGATTGTGCTGAGAAGAAGCTGATTGAGCTCGAAAAGGTTGACACGTTAGATAATTTCGCTGACTTATTCACGAAAGCGTTTGACAAATCTAGATTTCAAAACCTTGTTGAGCTGAATGGGATGATCAATCCCGAGTAACCGTGCTTTCTTATGTTTGTTTAAAAAAAAAAAATACGTCACTATCGCTTAGAATTATGTCGGTTGCCTCAGTTTGAAGGACATGTCTTAGGATATGTTTGGTCCTCATTTCTACTTGTAGAATATGAGGATAGCCATTAACCAGATGACTGAAAGTGACCGGGGCGGTTTATGATGAGTTTTCATTCTTTCGCTGAAAATTAGTCGATCATACTTAGTATGTGGTCGGTCCAGCTGATCCATTGGATCTTCGGGATAGCCGTTAACCTGAAGACTTTGATTTGGTTGGGGCGATAGAAGTTAAATTTTTCTTTTCGGGAGATGAAATTATTTTTCAAGTCTACTACTTCGTAAGAAGTTACTTTACTATGTTTAACAGAAAATTGGTCCAACCTTGGAAAGTGATAGATATACTGATTCTGTGTGCTTAACTAGTGAAGTTATTAGGCTTAAAAGTCTTTAGAACAGTCATTGTATGTCATGGTAGCTTTTATGGTGCGTAAAAGTAGAAGTGATACTAACTAAATCTACTCGATTTTATGTGGAAACTCCTTAAGAGTTGTGCATGTCTTCATACATATCTTTCCAAATGATAGGCAGAAAAGCGATTACCCAGTCATACACGAGCCAGTGAGTGTTCTGAGTCCCGTGAAGATAGCGTGTCAAGACACTGCAGTGATCCAGATTCGGGACTTGCAGTTATTTTCTACTTGATGTTGTGTATATATATGTTAGATTAAAAAAAAATGTGTGTATTCTAGAGTTCATAAGGTTAATGATTCTCAATCAAGACGCAAGAAGGTGAACGGGAAACAGAGTCTAAGATCGAAGTGTAATCACTACTTAATCAGACACTACGGGTCAAGGTCAATTCGGGGTGACTTGGGGAAAGCCAAATACGCTTTGAGAATAGATAGGAGGCATCATAATCTCTGAGTTGTTGCCCACTTAAGTTTTGAGCTTAATTGAACCTAACTCGTATCACAGAAACGATGAAAACCATTCTAAGTAGATTACCTGCTTACAACCTGTTTCTTTATGTCATAATACAGCTGAACACGGATCTGTGTGACAGTCACGAAATTAGTATGATTCCTATTCGGATCTTTTCTAAAACATGATAGTCCCTGTCGAGACTGAAATTTGATCCCGTGTACCTTTATTTTAAAAGTTTTTTTATTTTTGGAGTTGTATGATTTTATATCTGGTTACTTGGTCTTGATCGTTTCATTTAACGCTTTAAAGGATGTTTTCTAACTTAGTTGCAAATTGTTCAAATTATGGGGTTTGTTTTGAAAAATTTTTAATTTCAGCGAAGTTCTGCATAACTTCGCCTGATAGGCGAAGTTATCCACAACTTCGCCGATACATCTGTGACCCTATATAAAGGACTTTAAAGGTCAAACTGTTCATTTATTTCAAAACCCAGCGAACTTATACTCACAGAAACCTCGGCGAACTTATCGATTCTATTATCATCAATCATTCTGTGTTTCTTTCTCGATTTCATTGTCGATTAAAGGTGTGTAGGGTTCCATATTCGTATAATCATTGTCGTTAATGATTATCACAGGTCGATACGACCCGTTTCGTGACCTCGATTATTTGAAACCTAAAAACCCGATTTTCAAACTTGTTTTTACGTGATAGTAAACCACTTGAACGTATAAAACTTCATAAAATCATGTATTTCGGAGTCCTTGATCTCCGAAATCATCATCTACACGTCGTTCAAAATCCTAACTGTTGCCGATTCAAATTCGGCGAAGTTACAGTTTAGGCGAAGTTATCCGTAACTTCGCCTGAGGTTTAACTTCGCCTGATTATTGATTTTGAAACAGTTTATGAGGCGATGTTGTGATTAGGCGAAGTTATCCGTAACTTCGCCTGGACCATTTTACTTAACTATTTTCAGACGAAGTTCAAGTTGAAGCGAAGTTGTTTTCCAACTTCGCCTCACCTTTAACTTCGCCTATACAGAATTGATCACAACTTCGCTCATGGTAACAGGCGAACTTGTGATTCGCTTTGACGTTTATCTAACTTAACCTGTTTGTTGCAGATATGGCTTCTATTGCTGGAGCAGGTGGCGCAGGCGGTGATGACGGAGGTGATCAACAAAGACAGTTCTTCCCGGGTCACAACATGTATATCACCTTAGACCCGGAAGCGAGCGGAGTTGATGATTTCCGCGAAATCATCACCTTCCTTTTACGCTCAAGGATATTCCACGCCATTACAACAACTCTGCCGATATCCTTACCCAACATTGAGGATTTCTGGCAGACCGTGGAATACGACTGTAGAGTCGAACCCCCGGTGATGCGCGCAACAGTCAACGGTCAGATGGTTCAGTTCTCTTCTGAACATATCCGGGCGGCTCTGCGGTTTGGAAACGAGACAAGGGATGACCCGACAGAGTTTGTAGCTCCTTTTCGCGATGGAGCATTTTTGAGGATGGGTTATTCAGGTCCCTTGGGGGATTCGCAGAGAAGGAAGGGATTCCTACTTGACCAGTGGCGCTTTCTCATGCATGTTATGATAGTATGCATGTCAGGGAGAAAGGCGGGCTCTGATGGCATGGGCGCGACCATGCAGTCAGCGATGACTGCTCTGACATACAACAAGCGATTCAGCTTTAGTCAGATGGTCTTTTACAAGATTGATCGTCAACGAAGAGCGATGGCGCGTGAGCGGTTCATCATGTATCCAAGATTCCTTCAAATGATCTTGGATCATGTTGCTCCAACACTTCCTCAGCGCCGTCCGATCCGATATGTTGAGAGTGTGAATAAACGGATCTTCGCCCAGTGTCGATCCTCCAGTGCGAGGAGCAAACCTGAGCTTCGTCCTCGCCATACTCCACTCTTTGGGTACTTAATCAACCCGGAGTATGTGCCTGCTCGTGGGGATGAGTTTAGGGACCCGGCACCACAACAGGCAGGAGCACCTCAAGCTATACCTGCTGCTCCTGTTGTGTCACCGGAGGAGGAAGTGGACCTTGATGCAGAATTTGGTGGTCAAGGCTTCTTTGATATGGATCGGGTGGATCCAGAGGAGAACGTTCAGGTCCAGGTTGAACGTGCTTCGACTGTGCATGTTACTAGGGCAGCTACAACGGTGGCTGGCTCAGATTCTGATGATGAAGTGGCAGAGGCCAGAAGGATTATGGTGACTCGAGAAAGACTACATGGGAAAAGAAAGAGAACAGATGATGATGACGAGTCTGATTATGAGGAAGAGGTACAACAACTGATAAGAAGGTCAAGAAGGGAACGGATAGGTGCAGGATCAGGAGCCGGTGAGAGCTCTAGGGTGGTACGTTTCACTCCACCAGCACTATCCGGTATGACAATGGTTCCCTCGTCACTACAGGTTACAAGGCCAAGGGCTACGGGTGTTCCCGTGGTGGCTACCTCGTCTACATTTGGCCTCCCATCCACTACTTTCCAACTTTCGACTCCCGTGATCGTTTCGTTGCCGCCTCCGACCGTTACTCCATCGGATGTCGTGGCACGCTTTATCGAGTCGACTGTTGTGACCACTGCAGGGTTATCAATGACGATACCACCTGCGGTTACGTCTATTTCTACTTCTGAGGTCCCGGTGACATCGGAAATCCCTCCTCAGTACACTCACGATTTATTCGCATATGAGGTTCGATTTCGATGCAACCCTATCAGACTCAGAACGAATAGCAGCACTGGAACGGGTCGTGGCAGAGCAGTCAAAGATTAATCTTATCCAGACCCAGGCTATTCAGCGCCTAGTTACAGAAAATCAGATGCAGTCGTCCCTCCTGGTACAACATGGAAAAATCATAGATGCTTTCAAGGAGTTCTTGGCATCTCAGGGGGAGACGAGCTGTAAAGGCGACGAGTTGAGGACGAAGAGAAGAAATGATAGAGACGATGATCCCAATGCGTCGAAAGATGCAGGTGGTGAGCTACCAAGAACTACTCAAGCTCTTGGAACTTCCACAACTCAGGGGGAGTCGACATCTGCAGCTGGTGATGATGTGGTAGTGGTGGACGTAGAGGAGATGGTTGATGACTTGGTTGGTGATGATGATATTCTACCGAGTGATGTGATAGAGAAAATTGGTGAAGAGATTGTGATGGATACAGAGATTGAAGAGGGAGAGATAGTAGAAGAGAATGTGGAGCATGAAATTCTAGATGTTGAGAAAGCCGATATGAGTGAACAGATTGGAAGCGATGAGTCTGAATGGGAAGAGCAGCCTAGGTGGAAGGAAGGCTATGCTCAGTGGTTCGTCAAAACGAATAAACCGGCGGTCCCTACAATGTTTAAGAAGAGTTACAACATTAAAGGCTATGCTGAAGCGAAGAAAGGGATTATTTGCTGGATCTATGATGAGCAGTTGAGGCTCTTCGTGATTAAAAGGTATGACGGTGTTCAGTATTTTAAAAGACTGTTAAGATCGTTTAATACACTGCCGGAATGTGAAGTGAAAGACTTAGCCAGATTGGGGTTAATCAATCGAAGTGACGATAATATGGCTAGAGTTATTGGGAAAATTGTATGGAAAGAAAGTATAAAAGAGAAGAAATTTGAGCTGTTAAAACCACAGAAGGGAAAACTTGTTGAAGACAAGGATAGAGGTTTGAGAGCTGATGGAAAGCCTTGGATGGTCATGAAGTATAAACTGATCCGGTGTTTGAAAGAAGTACCGATGAAGCTTATGCCCAAGGATGTGCTTAAAGACCTAAAGTGGTGGTTTGTAGATTGTGAGACAGCTGAGGCAGTGATGGAAGACGAGGATGAACAAGAGGTGCTAAGAGTTTACGATCCGATGCATTTGGTAAACTTATCGCAAGCTGATCTGCAGGTGCTCAATGAGAAGAAAATCTTTTATATTCCTGCTTGGAAAGACGAAGCGAGGAAATATCAAAGAGTTGTGTCGGTTTGTGTTCGAGAAGGAGTGCATGCGTGAAGATACAAGGTTGAAGATTACAAGACACGTGATTGAAGCTAAAGAAATGAAGCTACTGCCAAGGGGGTGTCTGTTGGTGCATAATGTCAGTAGTTCAGTGTCTAGTGTCTGTAATTGCGTTTGTAATATTTTATGTTTTGTATAAGCGAAGTTGCTAACAAGTTCGCTGATATGGGCGAACTTGTTAGACAAGCGAAGTTAGTGACAACTTCGCCTGAACATGCCAGGCGAAGTTGTCGTGATTATATAAGCCATCTGTTACGTCTTATTAATAATTAATTCAGTTTTACAGTTTTCGTGTATTCGAGTCAGAGAGAGTCTGTAATCAAGTGATCTTCGTATCACGTGTTTAAGGTTGGTATACAACGTGTTTGATTATCGTGTGTTAATCGTATTGTTTTCTATACTCGTAACGTCTTACGTAGGGATTCCGCACCTGCGTAGTACGTGATATCTCGTGTAGATCCGGCTGGGAACCTACACAAATGATCTTGATTAATTATTTTCTAACTTAAATTCTTCACTAAGTATTCACCAACCTACATTAAATTTTTACGATAACTTGCATATGTGTATAAAATAGAATTTTGTCAACAACACATGTTGAGTGAGCAACACACCAGTTTAAATGTGCATATAGTATATATAAAAATAAGTAAATGCAACAAGTCATATGAGAATAACAAATTAACCAAATGAGCAAGTACAACCGAGATGTCAAAAAGCACAGAGACTATAACGACTGGCGTATGATCATACTAGACTGAGATTATGTTGGACCTCTCCGAATGCCGAAGCATATAAAGAAAGTAAGCACATAAACAAGTAAGGTATAAGTTGTTAACACATAAGACAATGGTTGCAGTTTGTGTATAAGTATATATGAGAAATATAAGTTTTACTCATATGTCCCCAAAATGTGGAAAACGAGTAAAAAAGAGGGGAATGTGGTACATACCTTAGCAATAAGCAAAAGATAAACGAATGCGGTAAGAACGGTAGTAAACACGCGTTACGCTCTTCGGAAGTTATCGATGAGAAATCCTAAGTAGCAATAATTGCGGAATAAATAACTATAATTTAAATGACGAATCTAGAACTAGATTGAGAATCGGGAATTGATGATCGAGCATATTCTTATGAAAGTTTAATATTACTTGGATTTATTAATTTTATGATCAAAGTTTTATAATATGATTTTATTATATAAAATACTTAAATAAATATTTATAATATTTTTGGATGGATTATATAACGGAATTTATTTCAAATAGTTATTTCAAACTTAAAAATACATTTAATGTTTATTATTAATAAAGATAGCTTTTAAATAAGTATTGTAAATAAATAATAATATTTGACTAAACTGAAATCTTTTATAAAATACTTGGAGTATATTTTTAAATACGTAGATTAACGTGATATATATTTTATATGTATGAATATATTAACTTAGACCCCTTTTTAAATAAATTAAAACATTTAACAAATAACTAATAAATATTGTTTTAACCAAAGCTCGGGAAATAGGATCGGTTAATAACTCAGTTTTAATAAAAATAATGATTAATATATATATATATATATATATATATATATATATATATAAAACTCAATTGATTAGATATATTATTATATTGATTTATATGATTTAAATATGATAAAAAAAAACTTAAATTAACAAAAATAATACAAAAACGGGCTGGGGGGAATCGAACTTGCGACCCCAGCTCGTCCGGTGTATTATCACGTAGACTCATCCAACTAAGCCAACTGTGAATTGGTTATAACATTTGAACCAGTTAATTAATACAGGACAAAATGGCAAAACACGTCCTTTATGTTTGCACGTTTTTTCAATGGTAGTCTTTTAGCAAACTTAATGTCAGAGAACATACTTGATGTTTCAAATCCCTATCAGGTTACGTCCTTTAACACTAACTAAGTTAAATCTGATCATGTGCAATGCACATGAGGATATATCAGTCATTTCACCATTTTATTTAATGGTATTTTATAAACGTATTTTAAGTAATTATAAATATAAAATACTTCCCATCTCTCTTCCTCTTCTCTTCTCTCTCACCATCGACTACCTCACTACCACCACCATTTCTCTTCATCGGTCGTCGTCACCACCACCACAACTACGGCCGCCACCAGCAAGACAGTTATTGTCTCCCCTTCTCTTTTCAACAAACCTTAAACAACAAAACTTAAAAAAAAACTTAAAAAAAAAACCCTAATTTACGATTTCCCCCAAATCGAGGTGAAGCTGGATCTGGTTTCTGGGTTGGATCTTTGCTTGAGGATTTTGATCTTACCACTGGAAATTCGTGTGGTAGGGTTTTGGGTGTGATGTTGCCAGCTAACATCTCCAACAGTCCCTCCGCCGACTACCTTCGGTTGTCACATACGGCGAGTTCAGATGTGGTATTGGTGTCTGTCTTTTCCTGTACGTGATGAAACCTTAACCCAAATTTCAAATACACTTTTATATGGGTTTGGCCAGATTTTGATTTGAAGTCTGAAAATGTTCTCTTTCTTGTATGGGATTTCTAATTTGAAATTAAAATGCAAACATCATAATCATTTTGATTGAAGAATTTTTGTTTTGAGTATCTTCTGGAAACATTTCATGGGTATTTGTGTCTGTCTGTGCTCTAAAAAAATGGGCTGAGATTTGTTAGAGAAAGAGAGAGTGGCTGAGATTTGTTTAGAGAAAGAGAGTAGATACTGATAATGGAGAGAGAGAGATAGAGAGAGAGAGAGATGACATACATGTAATTTTAATTTAATTATTGTATAAATATGTAAATTTACAATATTACCCTCATGTGTGTTGCACATGATTAGATTTAACAGAAAATTTTAACTGGGTTAATGCCAAAGGATGTAAACCGATAGGGATTTGAAACATCAAGTATGTTCTCTGACATTAAGTTTGCTAAAGGACTACCATTGAAAAAACGTGCAAACATAAAGGACGTGTTTTTCCATTTTGTCTTAATACAGACATGCCTAAACCCAATTGGTATTAAGAACCCTAGAATTCCTAATCGTTTAATCCAGTTTACTATTGCTTAAATCATGTTAGGGCTTTTGATCTAGCATCTCCGACAAAATGAAAGAGTATAACAATTACCTTAAACGAAGCTCCGATTAGGTTTAATTGTTATTAACAGGGCCGGCTCAAACGGACTCACGAACACAACTTAGAAAACGATGTTAACGTAATTAAGTATATAGTTTAGTTTGCGCTGGTATAAGGATTGTACGACCAAGTTTGATTGAGTTATAATGAAGCTTTACGTATAAATCCAAAAACGGGTTAAAGACGGTTTTGAAGAAATATTAATGCGTATCAATAAGATGTCAATTTCCCTATTTACTGACGTCGGTTAGGCCGATTTGGGCAAGAAGAATAACATCTATGATTAAGTTTCAAGTTAACTACGAAAATTAAGGCACAAGTTAGTAGATTTGGTATGCGGGTTCAATATACGGGTCACGGGTTTGGGTTTTGAATGTTGGATACGGGTTATGGGGTTTGATGATTCAAAATAATAATAATGTATATAATTTACCTTTCAGTCCCTGGAAAATGAAAGTTGAAACATATTTGGACAAAAGTTTGGTTTTGTATGGTTTTTGCCAAAGAAAGAAAGTTATATTCATTTATTATATAAATAAATAATAAAAAAATAATAGTTAATCTTCTCGTTAAACGCGATAATTTAAAATAAAATAACCCGAACATCGAAACGGGTCATGTATTTATATAAATTGTTAATTCGAAAAACCCGAGTTGTTACATATAAGACATCCTCAATGAATTCCGAATTGAGCTAGAGCTTTGATAACTTGGAGCTTAAACTTCCCAGTATTTTCACGGTTAGAAAAGAAGCAAACATGGATAATAAAACAATGCACAAAGAGAGAAAAATAATACACCAAGAATACAAACAATGCAGTTGAAACCAGAGGCGAGCGTAGATAAATATTAAAAGGGGCAGCTGCCCACCTTGAAATAAAAAATTAGTGTAAATTTTTAGCAAAAATCTTGGTTCTCCCCCCTCCCCCCCCCCCCAAAAAAAAATGGTTAAGCCACTCTATTGTCCCCTGACATCCCCCTAATTTTAGAACCAACTCGTGGCTGACACACGACATGATTGAAAATAAAATATTCTGGCAAACAGTTGGCGGGGGGGGGGGGGGGGTGTGGTGGCTGCTGCATATATGATATTTGTTATAGAAATGATGTAGAGGATGAAGGTAAGTTATATTATTAGGTTTAGTATATATTTTATTTGGTAAAACATGAGCTTTTTTTAAACAAAGGACTGACAAATTATATGGTAAAAATCCACTTGCTAGAGTTGGAGTATTAACTTAACTTCATAAATAACTAAATTATTACTTAAGTTGTAAATGTTTGATTATCTTGTTAATTCAATAAAAACAAAATCCTAAGTTTTTTATTTTGCTTTATTCGTTGGGTTATATTATTTTGCAATAGTTATTGCTTTTAATTTTAAATTTATTAATTGTTTTTTTTCTTTCTAGATATATAAATGTACTGAATAAATTTTATGTTTTCAAATAGTGGGAAAAACCATGGTTTCACTACAAGAAAGTTATATTGCGACATTCCGATTAAAATCTTTTTCTTCCGTCATTGTATATATAATACAAAAGATCTTATATAAATAACTAAACTCAGAATTATACAAATAAATAAACATGTAAGTTCTTTTTTGATGACAATTGACATGCTTTCTTTTAACGACCAATGACATGCTTTTGTGATGTATGTGAAATTTAATTTACTCTTACCTTTTTATTATGTCACCCGGATCGACCTGATTTGACTTGGTATTGGCCGAAAAAAATATTATATAGCGATAGGTATACGATCTTTAAAATTCTTTTGCCCCCATGAAAATTTTTTTTGGGTCCGTTACTGGTTGGAACGAAAGCGTGAAAAGGATCTCAGTTTCTCGCAATAGACCTACTCATCTAGATCCGGACCTATCTCATCCGGATCCGGCTACACGTCATTTTTTGGAGCAAGAAAAGCCGACCCCCTAGCTAAACATGTGAACCGAGACTAGCTTTATTTTAGGTTGCTTTATGATTTTATGATATTAATTTTAATTTAAGTATTATTATATATTATTTACTTTTTATTTTATTGTGTTGTCTAACTATAAAAAAACAACTAATATGATAAAGTCCTTCATGGACTTGGGGCTTTGAAAGTCCCTCGATAACTTACAGCTTAAGAAGATGCTTCTAGTTACAAAAAAATAAGTAGTTTGTTTTTTATTCACGATCTTTTTTAAATATAGGTGGACGATTAAATATAATATTTATTTATCTCTGCTAAATTTTTATTAAAAAAAGAACATATGATCAATAGCTGGACCACTAGGGGCTCCGTCTGTCCGGACTCGTGACCGGCTCGGGCTACCTTTAGTCAATAGGGCCCGCGTACGGAGAACCCGGCATTACTTAATTAGTCGTTCCAAAAAAAAGAGAGAACATATGAACAAATCTCATTTATTTATAGAAGTTATACATTTCTAATATAGAAGTTACATATATGTAGCAAACACATATGAACAAATTATATTTTGATGATTTTTAATATAGAAAGCATACATATTTGTAATTAAATAATATAAAGTTTTATTATATATTTATATGTGAACCATTAAAAAAATAAACATTAAATGAAATCGTTTAGTATTTTTGTTTTCACTGTAATTTAGTTTATAGTAATAAGTCTCGTCTTGTAAACTAAAATACAAGAACCTTCATATACGTGGCAGTCGATTGTATGTTTTTTCAGCAAAATGTCCAAATCAGGCTCTGAAGGTAACGTGTGAAGGTAACGTGGATTTGCTTAAGGCCATTATTAGAGCTCTCCATTTTAAGAAATGTGATAACCTAAACACAAGTTGTTTTAAAAAAAGGTAAATGAACTTTTAAAACTTTATAAAATGACATCAATTAATAATTTAAAATAAAGAGGGAGGGACATGAGATTAAAAAATAAAAAACTGTCTTTATTAAGTTATTAACATAAAATTTTATAAATATATGATATTTTATAAATAAATTTATTAATTAAACATGATGTGTTGGACTACCTAATTACTTATAATAAACAAAATATATTTATGCTTAAAAGAGTTAAACTACTATATATGTTATACTACGTTAGAACCCGTGTAATACACAAGTTTGATGAGGCAAAAAATTATTTTATTAGTTTGAAAAAAAAATGTAAGAAAGCTTGTAATTGCAAACCCAACCAATGAAACTATATAATAATAATAATAATAATAATAATAATAATAATAATAATAATAATAATAATAACTGCCAACGTAAATGTGTTTCCCGTAAAGCATTGCTGGAAAACTCAAAATAAAACAAAGTCAAATTTTGTTCATAAACCAATAAAAGTTCCTTACTTCAAACCTAACAAAGTACCAATCATGAAACAAACAAAAAAATGCAAATGCAAATGTATTTACCAGTAAAACATGACCGGGAAATTCAAAACCAAAGAAACACAAATAATGCTTTTAAAGTCATGACAACACATCTATTTTTCTTTTTCAGAAATAATAAATTGTTATTGCCAGAGACGTCAACCTGTTTTTCCTTATATTTATTAGTTGAATTCGCAGCAGAATCATCATCTATGTCATAGATATTAATTTACTTATCAAATTTTCTTTATTATTAACCAGAGAAGTGATGATAGAAATATTGTAAATAAGGGTATTTGGAACCGATATTATCCGGATGAAGAAGACATAATCTAATTGTAATCAACTAAAACAAACAACATATTAGTATTTGGCATAATATGGGCATATCACATATTTGGCATAATAAAGTAACACATTTCACCGAACATTGTTAAAGAAAAAAGGTAAGAAAACTTATCGGGCCCGACAATATATTGTAATAAGCTATATGATGTAAAGATGAAATAATGTGCTTTAAGTGTTTTATATTGTGTGTTTTACTTGCTTATATGTATCGAACACAAGTACTTTGATTGGTTTTATATTTACAGATGATCAGAGCATAAAAGAGCTTAAAGGAGCAAATTTGGAGCATTTAGGATGGAGTAGAAATGAAATTATTGATATATGATATGATAGAGAATTGAAATACGAAGACATGGCCCAAACGGGAACGAAAACGGAGTTGAAATGAGTATTTTATGAAGTAAACAGTGTTTTGGTGTTGTAGCCGCCGTAAGGCAGAGAACAAAGCCAGTAGGCTACGCCCAGGCCCTAGGCTACGTTGGCCAGGCAGTAGGCTACGTCCGGGTCTGATGGAAAATCGTGTTTTCTTGTTTTTCTTCCATATTTAAGCCCGATTAAACCCTAGGTTGAGGATTCTTTTGGGGCCATTCTCCACCATCATAACACCTTTCAATCACCATAATAATCCATGTTATCATCCTTGAAATATTCAATGAAGCTATTCAAGATCAAGATGCAAGGGTAAACCACTTGTGACCTCTTCAGGTGTATGGTTTTGTGTAATTGACTATGATTAGATTATTTTTGCTTAATTGACTATAAACTTGATTGAGTTTTGTTATTTAATCTTATTTATTTTTCCAATTGATTGTTTAAATAGTTTGTGTTCTTAATTATTGAATTTTGCATCACTTATCTGGTTGGGTTCATCAACATTTAGTACTAGGTTCTTGTGTCATTGAACTAATAACCGCTAGTCATTGCAACCTAATTGATTTTCATAATATAAAACTCGTAATTGGGTAGACCGGGTTCAGTTGTGTCAACAATTCGGTTAGGGTATCATTGTCATCACAACCCAACTATTAGGTCTAGTAATTACTGCACAATCAATTTATCTGAATCTGTGATTAATTGGTCATCGCATTACCTGAACCCGAAGTGATTCACTTTTCTCATAATTGTTTATAAACTACTTAAAGCAATCGTGTTTTATTAAATCATCTTTTATAAACCACTTGACATCGTTTGTCCGCCTTAATATAATAATTATTAATTATGAACTTTACTTGCACTTTCTACTGATTCACTGTGGATTCGACACCTTACTTGCCCTAGCTAGTAAAGGTATTTTATAAATGTTTTTTATTGAAATTTCGACATAAATCAAAATGGGGCCGTTTCCGGGGAATCAACGCACAATGTGCTAGTTTAGTGTTTTTGTTTACTTTATTTAATTTATTTTTATTATTATTTTTGTCATTTTTACGCTTGTTATTTTTCTTTCTTATGTGTGTAGGTAACTCAAGATGACGTGGCGTTGGGTCTATGACCCACATGAAGGATATAAGGTTGTGGGGGATGATGACTCGTACAATTCACATTCATATTTTGAACCACCTTCAGGGATCTATAAGTCAGAGTATTATAACCAAAGAAACTTCAACCAGCGAGATCTCAAAACACAGTACAATAATTATTCACCGCCACCACCTGATGATCAAGGTTATTACGAGTCAAGTGAGTATGATAGAGATGGGCCCGAGACACCAACGTTTGTAAATTACTGAGAGGAGGATGATTACTACTACCATGAAGATTCTCAACCGACATACATGGAACCCCAATACTATAACTAAGTTCATCATACTCTCAAACAAGGTGATTATCAACGAGAACAGTATAACCAAATGTACCATAGTCGGGCTCGTTATTATCAGGGAAAATCTTATCAGTTTTCAAATCAGAAACTTAATGCTTATCCATCTGAAGATCTTGAGAATTGTCAAATAAATGCGTGTCTTTCATATGTTGAACGATCCTTAGTGCAACCTCATCATTCAAGAGAATATCATTTGGAATTGTTGAGTTGGAAGTATGATCTACTAGAGATAGGAAAGGGTTTGTGAGGTCGTTCAATTACCGAGAAATCTTAAGCAAAACAGTTGTGGATATCTTCAAAAGTTGCGCATAAAGTCGAGGAGGTTTTGGAAATGCCAACTCAATCAATTATTGAGGAGCCAATGAGTACATTGGTTGTGGTTAAAGATGATGATATAGAGGGACAATGTTCGGATCTTTTGGGGTATGAAATTGAAAGTTTTGACCCAGTTGAAGACATAACAACCTTTGAAGACTTGGTGATTGAAGTAACCCAGACGAATCCCATTTTTTCTCCTTTAATAGTCGCATCAATAAATAAAGTTGGGGGGAAATGGGTCAAGCTCAAATAAAAGGAAAGTGAGTTTGGAAGACCTTGAACAAAACATGGTGAAATGGCCTTGTATTTGGTTTACAAACATGTCAACCACAAAGAAGAAGATATGGACACACCACCTCAACTACCGAGCATACATAGGAAACTCGATGGGAAAATGCTTGGTTTGGCCACAATCAACATTTGATGTTTCGAAGATAAGAAAGAGTGTGTGGGCTCGGCGTGTAAACCACCGAGCATACTTTGGAAATTCTGAAGGGAAATTTGAATTCACACTGGCCCGGATTCATTCATTGGACATGCTGAACATGACAGGGGAAGCAGAGCCGAGGCACGTTAATTACCGATATTAGTTGGGAAATTCGGGAGGTAAATGTTCCATTAGACCACCAATGGTCTGGTTGAAGACCTTAACAAAAACTTAGCGTTGATCGGGAGTCAAACCGACCTTTTATTTTGTTTTGTATATATTCTAGTTATGTATATTTATAATTGTTTGTCTCAAGTGTATCACCATAGAAAAGATCAAGTGTGGGGAAACCACAAGGCTAGTTGGAGTTCAGAGTTTCCGGTAAGAAAGATCTAGTAAGCGAATTATCATGTTCTTTTGCTATGGTTGATTCAGGTACATGTATATTTTGTTGTAATTGAAACTTTATGGGTGTAGTTTCCTATAAACCCTCACGAGACCTTACTCGTCCACCCGGGCTATCGGGTGGTTTAAAGGGCTTGTTACATATGCTAAATGAAATTGTGATTCCTACGAAAGTGAGTTAGGTATTTTAACATATTTACTCATTTAACAAGTTTAAATATGAAATTTATTTAATTCGACTTAGTAATTAAAATCAACAGTTTTGCAAACAGTTTAAAAGACTTATTCTAATATTGTGAGAAGCATACTTCTACACGTGTGAGAGTTTGCAGATATTGTTGAGTGAGTAGAGGAGACAGGTTCGTCTGGAGCAAGCACGAGTGCACATGAGTTACCTATATCAAGTGATTTCATTTTCATAATTTTCTTTGTTTTGCTAGTTTGTTTGTTAGAAGTGTAGTTGTATAATTTGTTATGACCATCACATTAGGCCCGGATTTAAAATTTTTAATGAGTCAATTTTAACCCCGTTCTCATTAATGTTTCGTTAAATGCTAAATTTTAAACATTGAGGACAATGTTAACCTCAAGTGTGGGGATGGGGCAAAATTGAAATTTTTGCCTTAGAGTAGCTTGATTGTGCGCAAAAGCTGGAATTGTAATTTGTTAATTGCTATTATTAATGCCAAGTAGAGGTCTTTGGTCATGGTTAGTTTTTAAGTTTCTCGAAAGTCTTCCCATTCAAATGGTTTTCAATAAAGAAAATTAAAATGGACCGTTTAGATGGGGATAACGAATCATAGGGACTGGTACACATGTTTCATATCGGTAGCCTAATTTCATCGGTACGTGTGTGAGATTTGCCTTATATATAATACAAATATAATATATAGTTTATACACATGTCATATGAGTGCCATTATAGAGAGTAGCCAGTATGTCCATGATATCTAGAACTTGGTTGTATCATGCATTTGCAAAACTTAATACCACCACCTGTACGGAGAAATAGGACTGTAGAAACCCACATATAATGGCCAAGATGAAAAAATAAAATAATACTCCCTACCCAACATTATCCCCTAACATCCAAGTTTGTGTCGTTTCCCTTTCGTTTGTTTAAACCCACATTACAAGCTGTGTTTGCCTTGGCCTTTATTATTTTAACCCTGTGGATGAAATTTGGTATGTCAAGAGTTGTATATAAGTAGTTTGTCGATCATAGTACACAATGTACGTATGTCTTGGGTCAATTTTTGTAT